>NW_024070193.1:4786481-4859875 GCF_014754425.2 Oryx dammah
AAACCCACCTGCCTCCCAGAGGTAGTCTCATTACAGATAGGTGTGTTTGCTTCTAGATCTCATTGCATGCACTTCTGTGTGTGTTTGTACATGTATACACATGTAGGAAGTGGCTTGGTCTTTTTCATTTGGTTTTGTTTTACATAAATGTATTCATATATGTTATTCTGAAGCTTGTTTTTCCCCCACTTGTTATATGTATTGTATCTTGGGACTTTTCTTTTGACATAGCAGACAAACTTTCTTTCACTTTCAAGGCATTTTTCAAAAAAATACCAAGTTTTTTGAAAATAAAGAAGAGCCCCTCCTTTGAGAAATGTAACTTGGATTTAAGATTTTTTTAACTATAAGATTCACGGTTTTTTATCTTTAAGATAACACCATTCTACTTTTTTAATGCTCTTTCTTTTCCAAATAATACAAGCAATTAATATCATGTTGAATAACAAATTAATGGTATTTCTAGAACTGAAAGGCAACTTTAAAAACTAGGAATTATTTTTAATGTAACATTGGAGAATACCATGAATGCCCAAAAAACCCACCACTCAGTTTAACAGATTTTGCCATGTTTGCTTTAAATTAAGGTTTTTTGTTTTTAATTTTTACTTTTCTCAAAGTGATGCCTGCATACTTTAAAAACCGGGTGATACCCCAAGGTTTTGAACAAAAAACAGCAGTTCCGTGCTGCACAGCTTCCTACTTGTTTGTGCTCCTTCCCAGAACAACTGCTTTCATCTCCTTCACTGATTCTTCTGGTGTTTACTTCCATATTTACAAGTAATATGATTTGACTGTTATTTCTTGATTTTTTAAAAAAGTTTTGTACTTTTTTTGTTATCGTTTTATGGAACGTGAGGATTTTTTACTCTCATGCACTCCATCCACACACACACACTCTTTCATGCTCTTATCTCTTTCTCTCCCTGTCTCTCCCCACCACCACTCACCTATGCTCCATATATTGTTATTCCATGGACTTTCCAGATGGTTCATCTGGGAAAATGAATCCATCCACCTGCAATGCAGGAGACCCGAGTTCGAGCCCTGGATCAGGAACATCCCCTGGAGGAGGGCATGGCAACCCACTCCAGTACTCTTCCCTGGAGAATCCCATGGACAGAGGAGCCTAGACAGCTATAGTCCATGGAACTGAAAAGAGTTGGACACAACTGGAGTGACTGAGCATGCGTGTATACATAATTATTATATAGTTTAAAATTAATAGTCAATATTTACCTTATTAGGACAACTGGCTTTTTTCACTGCTGAGGTATACTACTGTGAAATTTAGTTTCCAGTACAACTTTGTTTTTCTTGGAGTTAATCAGTCCATTTTTTCTGACTTTCTTGATTTCTACGTTGTTGTTGTTCAGTTGCTAAGTCATGTCTGACTCTTTGCGACCCCATGGACTGCAGCAGTCCAGGCTTCCCTGCCCTTCAGTGTTTGAGTTTCCTTGAATTTACTCAAACTCACATGCATTTAGTCAATGATGCCATCCAACCATCTCATCCTCTGCCAACCCCCTTCTCCTCCTGTCCTCAGTCTTTCCCAGCATCAGAGTCTATTCCAATGAGCCGGCTCTTTGCATCACATGATGAAAGTATTAAAGCTCTATCTTTAGCATCAGTCCTTCCAATGAATATTCAGGACTGATTTCCTTTAGGATGGACTAGTTTGATCTCCTTGCAGTCCAGGGGACTCTCAAGAGTCCTTGCCAGCACCACAGCTCAAAAGCATCAGTTCTTCGGTGCTCAGCCTTCTTCATTGTCACACTCTCGTCAGACGGACCTTTGTCAGCAAAATAATGTCTCTGCTTTTTAATATGCTGTCTAGTTTGTCATAGCTTTTCTTCCAAGGAGGAAGCATCTTTCAATCTCATGGCTGCAGTCACCATCTGCAGTGATTTTGGAGCCCAAGAAAATAAAGTCTGTCACTTGTTTCCATTTTTTCCCTGTTTACCAGAAAGTGATGGGATGGAATGCCACGATCTTAGTGTTTTGAATGTTGAATTTTAACCCAGCTTTTTCACTCTCCTCTTTCACTTTCATCAAGAGGCTCTTTAGTTCCTCTTTGCTTTCTGCCATAAGGGTAGTGTCATCTGCATATCTGAGGTTATTGATATTTCTCCCAGAAATGTTGATTCCAGCTTGTACTTCATCCAGCCCAGCGTTTCTCGTGATGTACTCTGCATATAAGTTAAATAAGCAGGGTGACAATATACAGCCTTGACATACTCCTTTCCCAATTTTGAACCAATCCATTGGTCCATGTCTGGTTCTAACTGTTGCTTCTTGACCTGCTTACAGATTTCTCAGGAGGCAGGTAAGGTGGTCTGGTATTTCCATCTTTCAGAATTTTCCACAGTTTGTTGTGATCCATACAGTCAAAGGCTTTAGTGTCATCAATGGAGCAGAAGTAGATGTTTTTCTGGAATTCTCTTGCTTTTTCTATGCTCCAACAGATGTTGACCATTTGATATCTGGCTCCTCTTCTTTTTCTCAAGGCAGCTGGAACACCTGAGAGTTCTTGGTTCAGGTACTGTTGAAGCCTCACTTGGAGAATGTTGAGCATTACTTTGCTAGTGTGTGAAATGAGTACAATTGTGTGATAGTTTGAGCATTCTTTGGTGTTGCCTTTCTTTGGGATTGAAATGAAAACTGACCTTTTCCAGTCCTGTGGCCACTTCTGAGTTTTCCAAATTTGCTGGCATATTAGTGCAACGCTTTACCAGCATCACCTTTTAGGATTTGAAATAGCTCAGCTGGAATTTCATCACCTACGCTAGCTTTGTTTGTTATAATGCGTCCTAAGGCCCACTTGACTTCACATCCAGGATGTCTGGCTCTAGGTGAGTGACCACACCATGGTCTGGGTTATCTGGGTCATTCAAACCTTTCTTGTACAGTTCTTCCGTGTATTCCTGCCACCTCCTCTTAATCTCTCTGCTTCTTCTAGTTCCTTACCATTTCTGTCCTTTGTTGTGCCCATCTTTGCATGAAATGTTCCCTTAGTATCTCTAATTTTCTCAAAGAGATCTCTAGTCTTTCCCATTCTGTTTTCCTGTTTCTTTGCATTGATCACTGAGGAAGGCTTTCTTACCTCTCCTTGCTATTCTTTGGAACACTGCATTCAGATGGGTATATCTTTCCCTTTATCTTTTGCCTTTCGCTTCTCTTCTTTTCTCAGCTATTCGTAAGCCCTCCTCAGAGAACCATTTTGCTTTGTTGCATTTATTTTTTTGGGGGATGGTTTTGGTCACCACCTCCTGTACAGTGTTACTGACCTCTGTCCATAGTTCTTCAGGCACTCGGTCTATCAGATCTAGTCCCTTAAATCTATTTCTCACTTCCACTGTATAATCATAAAAGGATTTGATTTAGGTCATACCTGAATGGCCTAGTGGTTTTCCCTACTTTCTTCAGTTTAAGTCTGAATTTTGCAATAAGGAGCCGATGATCTGAGCCATAGTCAGCTCCAGATCTTGTGTTTGCTGACTGTATAGAGCTTCTTCATCTTTGGCTACAAAGAATATAATCCACATGATTTCAGTATTGACGGTCTGGTGATGTCCATGTGTAGAGTCGTCTCTTGTTTTGTTGGAAGATGGTGTTTGCTATGATCAGTGCGTTCTTTGGCAAAACTCTGTTAGCCTTTGCCCTGCTTCATTTTGTGCTCCAAGGCCAAACTTACCTGTTACTCCAGCTATCTCCTGCCTTTCTGCTTTTACATTCCAGTCCCCTGTGATGGAAAGGACATCTTCTTTTGATGTTGGTTCTAGAAGGTCTTGTATTTTGTACATACGTGTAACTAATTCACCCTCAAACTCTCCTACAAATCTATGAAACATCTTATATTGTAGACAAACATATCAGGTGTTTTCTCTGTTTCTTGCTTTTCCTGGGGACATTCTTCCTGGAGTCCTGTGTCCCCCGTTCCTTTCATGACTGGCTGCTTTCTAGACACGCTGCACAGCTCTTCTCTGGAGCTTTGTTTCCTCATCACCTGAGAATTTCTTCCCCTCTCCTTTTGCTAATTTTTGGTTTTCTTCAATTTTTCCTCTTTCACAGTTTATATTTTTAAGTACTAAAATGTGTACTTGTGAAAGAGGTAAAAATTTTTGAGATCCTGTACATCTGGAAATTCTACTCTTAAACTGATGGATGGGTTTAGGTTAGACATCAGATACTAGGCTGGAAGTAATTTTCCCTCAGAAGTTTTTTAAGTCATGGCTTTATTTCTTCTAGTTTCTTCTGTTGCACTAAAAAGTCCAACAGGGACTTCCCTGGTGGTCCCCTGGTTAAAAATCCACCTTGCAATGCAGAGATTTGACCCTACCTGGATTTGACCCCTGGTTGTGGAACTAGGGTCCCACATGCTCTGGGGCACAGCCAACATATTAAAACAAAAAGAAAGGTCCAGCAGTATTCAGATTCCCTGTTCTTTGGATGTGATCTTTTTATCTCTCTGATACTACTTAGTATTTTTTCCTTTTTTTCCAGTATTCTCAGATTTCATGATGGTTTGCCTTTGCCTTGTGTGTGCTTTTTCATCATTGTTGCTATTTGTGTTTCATTCGGCCACATCACACATCTTGTGGGATCTTGGTTCCCTGACCAGACGTGGAACCTGTGCCCCTGCGGTGGAAGTGTGCTCACCACTGAGCCTTCAGGAAATGCCCCTGGTTTTTACATGCTATTCTGGCACTTCGTGACTCTGTTCTGGAAATGCACAATGTTCAGTTCTAGGAAGTCATTTTTCATTTCTGTAACGAAATTCTCCTCTACCATTCCTTCATATCCATCGTCTTCATGTTTTTCTAGAATTCCTAGTAGTTGTTGGACCTCCTTGTCTGGTTATTTTTTTTTCCCCTCATTCCTGTTTCTTTAGTTTTTTTGTTCTGCTTTCCAGAGTAATTTTTTGAATTGATATTCCAACAGATCTGTTGAATTTTTATTTTCTTCTGAATGTTCTTTTTTCATATATATATATATATATATATATATATATATAGCATTCTATTCTCATTGTATGTCTGCATTATCTTTCCTCAAAACCTGAAGAGGCCTGTCAGTGTAATTCTTTCTTAGTGATGAGAGAGAGAGATTTCCTCAGTTGATCTTTACTTTGGAGGGGATGTCCCAGCATGCTCCAGATCTCTTGACCCCTAAAGACTTCCCTGCTGCATTGGGCTCCTCAGACTTCATGGAGTTTGTCTTTTACCCTTTGGAGTGCATACAGCTACCAAGGCCGCCGATGTCCTTGCCCCTTACTACTTACCAGGTGGCAGTAGCAACATGTCATTGATGTAGTGGACCAGCGTGAGATTACACAAGATAATTGGCTCACTCCATTGTGAAGGTCGGCAAGTTTGGAATTTGCAGGTCCAGCCAGAGACCCAGGGAGGAGTTTGCTGTTCTCTTGCGTCCAAGGGCAGTCTGGATGCAGACCTTCTGCCTCGGGGAACTTTAGTCTTTCTTCTCAAGGTCTTCAACTGACAGGATGAGGTCTGTCCACATTAAAAGGGGTCTTCTGCTATTCAGTGTCTGCTGGCTTCAATGTGAATTACATCTAAAAAGACGCCTTTACAGTAACATCTGGACTAAAGTTTGACCAGGCACCTGGGCCCTGTATCCCAGCCAAGTTGACATATACAGTGAAACATCACACCCTGTATCCTTTAGGTCTACATGTGACATCAGTCTTTGCCATTTCTCCTGGGGTGTGGTTTTCTTTTCTCATTGCTCTTTTGACCAGAGGGTGAGCATGGCAGCTTCAGAGACTTCCACTTGGCCACCTACATCGGGACAGCTCCAGTGTGCCATCTGAAGAGTATGCTTCCTAGGACTACTCTTGGTACCAATTGTGTAGGATCAGGATTGGGGAGTTTTGAAATGAAGACATCATCTGATTGATCGTGTGCTGGCACTGTGGAACTTGATGGGCCTTCTGAGCTGTCCCCACTTGGAGGAAGGAGGCCAAGCCTTCAAAGCCCTGCATTTTCCAGTCTTTGGAAACAGGCAGCTCCCTTGGCTGTACCCAGTTCTAGGAGGCCCTCCGAGAGAGGGAGTCAGCCATCTTTCCCAGCAGGTAGCGGAATGAGTGCCTTGGCCCTGAAGCAGGATCTGGTTGGTACAACACAGCAGCCGCTGTCATATACCTGTATCTGTTTTTAAAAACATCAGGCCTTGTTGAAATATAATTTACATAGCATAAAATTTGGTGGTTTTTAGTCTCTTCACAGAGGTGTGCAACCATCACCTCTATCTGATTTTAGAATATTTTTATCACTCCGAAAAGAAACTCCATTGCCGTTAGCAGTCCCTAGCTTCCTCTCCCCCAGGCAGCCACTAAGCTACTCTCTGCTCCATGGATTTGCCTGTCCCAGACACTTCTGTAGATGGAGTCATATAACAGGTGGTCTTTTCCATATCTGCTGTTAAAATGCAGTGTGACTCATAATTTAACTGCTCTCACATTCGTGTTTTAATGAGAACTAAAGAGTAAGGATGATTAGAATTTTGCAGTTTCTTTGAACATGTCACCTAATATTTTGTCTTTAAACACATACTTTGAAGCAAAAACTCCAGTGCATTTGTTTCCTCTGGAGAAAGCAGTGGCAAATGCTATTTTCTCATTCCTCATATTACTCAAGCCATTTTGGCATCTCTAAAATTCCTGGAAGTTTCATAGGTAAAGACGTAGAGAAATATAAGATCCTATTGACTAATCTCAATACTTGGCCCCAAAATATGAGTCTATAAACGTCATTTCTAGCATATTTTATAAAATATTCACATTTTTGGGTCATTTATCTAGCGAAAGATAAGTAGAGATTGAATCCTGTGAATTTAGGAACATCTCAATGATTAGTATGAAACATTTAGGTTAAAGAAACCCTTCACCTTAGCGGAGCCTCTAATTAATAGCATTTTATTCTTTTCTGCAAAGACTTTATAGATAAAACTAGAAAATCCAGACATTAGGCATGTACTCAATAAATATTTGTTTAATGAAAAAAAATGGTAGAGTGCGTGAATTCTGATTATTAAGAAGGGTGGTCATATCTGAAAAATCTGAATCTAAAATTGAATACATTCTTTTGTCTAATTTTGTTTCTTACTGTTCTTTTTAAGTTAAAACCTAAACACTTGTTGAAAGAACACAGGACATTGTTACTGGGAGAGTAATGTGATGAGCTGTTGAGGGCACTGACTGCTGCTCTCCTTGGCAGGCAGGCGATGTTTATGCGATTTTGGAAAAGTTTAGTTCCGTGAAGCAAAGTATATTAGACTAGGAGTTAGGGAAGCTGGGTGTGGACCCAGCTCTGTGGCTAAATTTTGATCCAAAGGTGTCCAAGTAAAGTCTGATGCATAGTTTTACATACATTTTATTTCTGTGTTTATCTTTAAACTTGATATATTTTAGAATACATTAGGAACAAAAACCATTGGTGTAACTTACTGTTGTTTAAGAAATAATGACAACTAAGATTTATTGGTACAGTTATTCATCCCCTTATTCAGCCACTGCTTTTTCAGTACCTACTATGTGCCAGGGGATTAAAGGTGAATAAAAGTTGGTCTCTGTCATCAGTTTATTCCTACAGTTGAGACAGAAGACACAAGTTTAGATACCACTCTCTGATTGGCTGTGTGATCCTGGCCATGTTACTCTGTGTCCCTGTGTTTATTTATTTTTTTTTTTTCTTTTACCATCCATCATTTTTATTATTGGTCCTTTTAGTGGATTTAGACAAAGCAGAAAGTTGCAAATCAACTCTTCCATCAGCAAATTTAGTACTTATCTAGATTACCTTAATTACTATAGTTTGTATTGAACATTTAAAAACAAGATATTTATTATTAGATTTTGAAGCCTCAACATAGATATGACTTCTGACAGGACAGGCTTTCACAAGTATTGAAAATAGTTTCCAGATCTTCTGTCTTCTTTTGAAGATCTTAGGAGATTCATAAGGACAACAGATTTGATGACTGGAGTTACCATCCAAGAGGAAAATTAACGTGAAATTACAAATCTTTTTTTTTTTGCTTGGTAGTGTTCTGCTCATGAGATCTGAGTTTCCTGACCAGGGATTGAGCCTGGGCCGTGGCAGTGAAAGTGCTGAGTCCTAACCACTGGACTGCCAGGGAACTCTCTAAATTGCAAGTCTTGATTGTTCTTACTTTTTAACAAAATGCTCAACAGAATTTTAAAAAGACAAAAAAATGTTGCATTTACATAAAAGTGAAAGTTGCTCAAAAGTGTTTGACTCTTTGTGACCCCATGGACTACACAATCCATGGAATTCTCTAGGCCGGAATACTGGAATGGGTTGCTGCTGCTGCTGCTACTGCTGCTAAGTTGCTTCAGTCGTGTCCAACTCTGTGTGATCCCAGAGACGGCAGCCCACCAGGCTCCCCCATCTGTCCCTGTGTTTAAAATGAGTGCTTGATTTGCTGGGGTGTCAGTTTTACCTGAATCTTCACTTTCCTTAACTACTGGATTTAGGACAAATAGAAAAAAAATTTTTAACTGAGAGTCACAAATTGATTCTTGAAAGAAATGTCTGTTCTTAGGTCCAAACAGAAAAGAATTGGCTTGTTTGAAGGAGCTGAGACTCCTTAACATTTGGGCATTCAGTTTCAGAAAGGAGAAAGTCTCCTTAGCACACCGCCTAGTCCAGACGGTGAGTTCATATTCACTTTGTGTGGTTTTAAGGAGAAGCCTTTTGTCTTTGAATAGTTATAGCAATCAAAGCACTTCCATAGACATCAACAACTTTTTTTTTTCCCTTAGATCGATAAAAGCCCAGAAGGACAATTCACTCAGCTAATGACATTGCCCAAAACCTTACAACAGCAAATAAATCATATTATGGACCCTC
Organism: Oryx dammah; assembly: GCF_014754425.2. NCBI lineage: Eukaryota > Metazoa > Chordata > Mammalia > Artiodactyla > Bovidae > Oryx > Oryx dammah. Next base: position 4,795,373 of record NW_024070193.1, read on the forward strand.
CTGGAAAAAACAGAGATGTGGAAGAGACTTTATTACAAGTTGCTCATGACCCCGACTGTGGCGACGTGGTGCGTCTAGGTATGTGCGTGAATCTGACAGGGAGGAGGTGCTGGCTGGGGGTAGCAGGAGGAGGGAGGCAAACTTTGTGGCTGAGACGGCTTCTTTCTTCTTTCTAGCCTAGAGATGGAGAGAGAGAGTGCCTCTAGGAAGAAGAAAGCGCTGACAGTCTGGGGTTTTTCCCAGCCTAAATTCTCATTCGTTTGAAGTAGGGTGCTGAAATTCCTTCTATTTTCAGATCCCTCGTCAAAATCACTGTCAGAGAGGAAAACAATAATTCTTTTGGTCCAAAAGCATAACTTTTAGGAGTTATTACAAAGACGTGGCTTTGTTCTCCATGGTGGTCTGAGGAAGGAGGAGACTGGTGATGTTTTTAATGCTCTTGTAACATCAAGAGCACCACTCTCCTGGGCCCATGCCCCCTCAGTGTGTCTCACGTGTATGCACTAGGTCCAGCACCCGAAGTGTTTCACACATTATCCCCAGTATGTACCAAAATCCTCCCTAGGGTGAACCCCAGATCCGAGCCTGAGCTTCAGAGGTTCGCTGCCTTCTGAGGTGTTGGAGGTGTTACAGGTATTTACAGGTTCAGACAGTAAGGAGATCATTATGAATCGGCTCACCCTTCTCTGCTGAGCTTCCCCAGGGAGCAGCCGGGCCTTGGCAGGATGCAGGTCACCACGGCGGTGCTGTGACTCGAGGCTGCCTGGCGGGCAGAGCAGCGCGTGTGCTTAGGGCGCCGGGCCGCCTCTCCTGAAGATATGTGTGGAGGCCTGTCTCCAGCTGTTTTCTTTTTAGCGTGGCGCTGGCCACAGAGTGAGCTCTGCTGCCGTTCTGAGGGCCTGAAGGGCCCCTCGCCGTCCTCGCCGAGGAGTGCTGTGCGTGGTTGCAGGATGAGCGCCTCCTGCGCAGAGACATGTGGTGTTTGGTGTTTGTTTCCACCCGCCCCATCTTCTCACATCTTGGAATTGAGAGCCAGCAGGCTTAAGCAGGTTTAAAGTGAAAAAATGACCTTCGAGAGTCACCTAACCCCCTCCTCCCTGTGGGTCGTAAGATGAGGCAGTCCAGACCCAGAGGGGGCACTCATTTGCTTGGGTTCACACAAGCTGTTCGGCGACACAGCTGGCAGCTCAGGTCTCCTGGCCGTCTGTCCTGATAACCCTTTTCTTTAGTTGCTCTGACACCAGGACAGAATGGAGTTGCTGGTGTTATTGGATAGCTGGAATGAATATTTAGTTTCAAGTTTTTAAAGTGTTACGACGACTAACATCTGGCCTTTTTGGCATTGTTGCTGGTTTTTCCTCACAGGGCTTGCAGCAATTGTGAGGCCTTCCAGTATGAGACAGAGCACCAAAGGCATTCTCACCGCCGGTAAGAATGTTTAAAAACCCACACTTAACATACCTGCTGGACTGAGCAGCCTCAGCGCTCCGGGTTACAATGTAAAGCTTTATCTGTATCCTTCAAGTACTTGTCAGATGCTGGATTTTGCTGGTCATAACCTAGGATACAGACCCGCAGATGGTACCGTAATCTGGGGGCCTGAGGTGCTGCTGGAAGGCTTGGCTGCCGAGGTACTCCGTATGTGCAGGGTTTCCCTGAAGGTGTTATATCTTTGAAAGTTACTCATGATGTTGTTGCAAAAACAGCAGTACCTTGCCCGCGCCACCACCCCCCGCCCCCCGCCCCCGGCCAGCTGTTCCTCTCCAAAGACGACAACTGCTGACTCTCCTGCTGGTTTATTTATGTTTTCACTGCTGGTTCCCTGGATAATGAGCTGGTATTACTGCTTCTCCTTTTTAATTTTAGGCAGCATCTATGAATTCAGCTACCCCACCACACATATACACACACATACACGTCCGTACATCAGTACGTCCGTCCATCCCTCCATCCCTCTCTCTGTGCCCAGTGGTTGTGTCATAGCTTTGACGAAGTCTTCTTGTTCCCGTTGTCTGGCTGTGTTACTGTGATGCATCGCTGAGCCACCTGATACACTTTTCCTTCCCGGCACAACTTTCTTTTCCCATGGAGTTGTCATCACCTGTCTCGTTGGAGAGACCCTTGTGTCTCACGTCTCTGATTCTTGTGGTGCACAGCCTCACTTTGGTGAAGCACACTGTCCAGGCACTTTCTGGGAAGGGGTGCCGGGGAGGCAGCTTTGGAGCCCGTGTGTGGCCAGGTCTGTCTTCAGTCACCTTCCCACCTGACTGACTGAGACTTAGGCTGGCGGTGATTAGAAGTAATTGTCTTTTAGAATTTTGATATCGTTGCTCCGGTTATCTTCTCACTTCTCCGATTGCTGTTGAGGTCCAAAGCCATTCTGATTCTTAATCCTTTGTGTATGCTCTTTCTGGAAGCCTTTTAGGTTTTCTTTTTCCCCCAGGGCTCTGAGGTTTCTCAGTGGTATATTTTGATGTGAGTCTGTTTTTATCTGTTACACTGAATACTCCTTGCCCGGTTTGGAAACTCAGAGTATAAGGATATAGGAAAAATGTATTGTATTCTTTCTTCCCATCTGTTTTCTCTCTTCTCTTGCTGGAATTCCTTTTACTCAAATATTGGACCTCTGAGACAAGTCCTTTGGGTTTTTTTTTTTTTTTAATCTCTTTGTTCTTTTGCTTTGCTTTCTCCAGTATAGTTTCCAGCTTTTCTATTGTTGTTTTATTTTTGCTATTTTAATTTCTAGTATCTCTACTTTTTTTTGTTCTCAGAATATTCCTTTTTTTGAAATTTAAAACACCCTGTTCTTGCTTTATGGGCTTAAGCATTTGAACGTATCTTTGGATATTGTCAGATTGCCAAAGTGGGTTACCAGTTAACCTTGACACTGTGGTAAATGAAAGTTCTTTTCTTCCCCATCCTTTCTGACACTCTGTGTTGCAGACGCCATACTTTTTTCACTCAGTCTCTGTATCAGCCATCCACCTAGCGTCCCTCAGGTGCTCACCACGCAGGACAGTACAAGGTGAGCGCAACACCATCCTGCCTTCAGGGGCTTCACCCTCTAGAAGAGGAGACGGCACAGACATAGGGGCTCGCAGCGCAGGGGACAAATGCACAGAGGGAACCTGCAGAAGGGCGTGATCGTCCAGCCTGATTCTCATCCCTGGGTGGAGATTGCCAGACGATTGCACGATCACGCCTCCTCACGCCTCACCCCAGCAGCCTGGGGACACAGCCAAGCTTCATCCTCCTGAATCTTCGGGAAGGTTCAGCCCATCAGCAGAGGTTTAGTATCTCAGGTGCCAGATCCACTCAGCGGAAGACTTTTCCTGCCACGCAGGGGTGCATGGCTTTGTGTTTCCAGTTAAAATCTTTATTTAATCTGCTTTCTTGCTGATCTGTCCTGGCCAGGCTGAAGCTGAGGGGCTTTCTTTTGTGGGTGGCTCAGGCTATCACTGTGTTTGCATAATTGCAGCTCCCTCACTGTGCTCCTCCTTGGGTGAGGCTGGACGCTTTGGCGCTTTATTTTTGGCTTCCTGTGCTATAAGGAACTACTGGCTTTACTCTTTTTTTTTTTTTTTAAGTCATGATAATGATGGTGTTGGGTTAAACAATCATTTTCCTTAGGAATACATACTAAGGGACTTCCCTGGTGGTCCAGTGGCTGAGGTGCTCCCAATGCCAGAGGCCCAGGTTCACTTCTTAGGGAACTAGATCCCACATGCTGCAACTGAAGATTCTACATGCCCCAACTAAGACTCCTGTGCAGCCAAATAAATAAATCTTTCTTAAGAAACGCATACTAAAAGATTTGCAGATGAAATGACAATGTCTGAGATTCACTTCAGAAGAAAACGCGTTCGGGCTGAGTCCCATTGCTGTCCACCTGAAACTCTTACAACCTTGTTAATCGGCTGTGCTCAACTATAAAATGAAAAGGTGAAAGGAGGAAAGAAAACACATTGGAAGGAAGTGCATATGGCGGGGTGGTAACTTGAGATTGGCCATGAGTTGTTGAAGTTGGGTGAAGATACGTGCCAGCATATTATGCTGTCTTGAATTTATCTCTAATAAAAGGTTTTTAAAAATCCATCCTGATCATCTCTTGACCCTTCAGCCTGAAATGACTCTTGGGTCCTCTTTCCACCTGTTCTTCCTGGTCGCCAGCAGAGGGCAGTAGGTATCCCCTCACGGCTCCTGGAGCCCAGATTGCTGCTGGCTTAGTGCTCAGTGCTGCTCCCCTCCCTGGGCTCACTGCTTGCCTGCCTCGCCCTCTGAAGGCGCCTGCTTGGGTTGTGGAAGCAGAGTGACAGGATGTCTGCAGCCTGCACTGGGGCTGCAGGTACTGTGAGACGTGGTGTTCGTTCCTTCACACTCTCCAGGTTTGCGCCCCCTGGGCCCTCTTCCTCTGGTTTATGGTGGTGGAAGGCTGTGCTGAAGGCGGCCCAGGCCAGGGGCAGGGGTTTGTGAGCCCCAGAGACTCGGGTTCAAATCCCAGCTTAACTGCTGTGACTTGGGTAAGTTGCTTAATTTTTCTGAGTTTTCATTTCATAGGGACAATTACTCTTGTCTCACTGGGTTGTGAAACTATCTTAGGACATATAAAAGCATCTAGCACGGCTCCTGGTCTTTCCCCTTTGGTCTCATCACCAAGAAGTCCCCTGGCCTCTCTTTAGATCACGCCCCCTTGCACTGTCACGTTCAGCTAGCATTCGCCCGTTCCCAGGTCCCCAGTTGGACCAAACTAGCAGCCTTAGGCCTCGAGTGGCTGGTTTGCTCTTTCCCTGTCCTCTGACTTCACGGCCAGCTGCAGGACCCCAGCTCCTGCACGACACTCTTAGAAGTCCTCTTGCTGTCATAGTCACGGCTGTCATTCCGCCCGGCTTTTCTGGGTCCCTCTTCCGGAACCTTCCCGAGTCCTGCCTCTGTGCAGTCTTCAGCCAGCGAATGTGTCACCTGCAGGGCCAGGAGACCCCAGTGTATTTGGCTGCGCTTTTCCTCCTTTGTAGCCATTACCACTCCTCCCCTCTACAAGTAAGAAGGAAGGGTCTCCCTAGCTCGTGAAGAACTTCTGTATTCGCATACTGTTAAGGTCAAGGAGAGCTGAGCTAAGGCTGCAGTCAGAAGACTGGCGTGAAGCTGTGGTTCATGCCTTTACTCCTAACCTGGGATGGAAACAGCCTTTCTTCTTTAAAATGGAGAGGATGCTGATAACGCAGCTTGCGGTGTGTTCTGGGATCGCCCAGTATGTCCTTTATAAAGCGCTGCTGCTGCTGCTAAGTCACTTCAGTTGTGTTCGACTCTGTGCGACCCCACAGACGGCAGCCCACCAGGCTCCCCCGTCCCTGGGATTCTCCAGGCAAGAACACTGGAGTGGGTTGCCATTTCCTTCTCCAGTGCATGAAAGTGAAGAGTGAAAGTGAAGTCTCTCAGTCGTGTCCGACTCTTAGCGACCCCACGGACTGCAGCCTACCAGGCTTCTCCGTCCATGGGATTTTCTAGGCAAGAGTACTGGAGTGGGGTGCCATTGCCTTCTCCATTATAAAGCGCTAGTAGGTGCTATATAGACTCAAGTGAGTCTGAGAACTGGTGTCACTCTCTTCCTGGACAAGGTGGAAGCCAGGCGTCCATGGCAGCGGGGAGGGCTCCCTTTCCAGTGGGCTGTGATGGGTGGCATGGCAGGTGTCCTGTGTGGTCTGGCCCTCTGTATTAATTCTCTGAGATTCCCCTACCGTCAGATGCCTCCATGCTCCAGGGTGAGCACAGAACTCCTTACAAAACCAAACACTTTCTTCCCCTTTAGCCTGGGAGTTGGTTACTGGGGAAGTAACGCTGACTTCATAGACTGCTGTTAGTGGAGTGGCCCGATTCTCGTCAGGGTCTCAGGGCAGCAGCTCAGGGGGGTGGACACTGCTGAGTTCCCCACTCCTGGCCTGCTCCTCCCTTCACCGCAGCCACAGATGGTATTGCAACTCAACCTGCTAACAGGAGCCGCAGCCGCTCTTGTTTCTAATCTGAGTGGAGGGAGGTGGAATCTGTTTGGGCTAGAGTTGGGGCCTTGGAGAGAAATGGGTCTGGGGTTAGTAGTTTTGACTGAGAAGCAAGCAGAGACCAGACAGGGGAAAGCCCTGAAAAGTCTAAAAGGGAATCTAGAGTTTCAATGAGGGTGGAGGGAAGCCCCTGGAGGATCGTGGGAAGGCTGCTATAGCTGGAGACTGGCGAGCAGCTCGAGGGATGTGCCGCTGTTGCTTGGGAAAGCGGTCAGCCCACTGCAGCCAGCCTGGCGAGGAGGCAGGCCTGGACCCAGGGCTGTGGGGAGAGGCAGGGGGCGGGCAGGGCTTAGATGGCGCCCAGGGGGCCCGGCTCCCAGGCTCATGGCTCAGGAAGTGGGAGATGGTGGTGCCCTTCCTGGAGGTGAGGGAACACGGAGAGCATGGCAAGTTTAACTTTCAAAATCTCTTGCTTTATTTTTTACCCCTGTCTGATTTTCTGGTCTATCAGAACTAATTTGGGGGTCAATACCTACTTAACCTCTGTAGCTTCAGAAGATTCAGCTTTCACAAAAACAGGTTTAGTCTTGTTCCTAAAAAGACTCCACATGCCTTGCGTCTGTCCTCACCAGCCCTTTCCTGAAGTGATGGAAGGATCACTGACTCTTCTCTCCTTCTCCTGTCTTATGACCTGGCATTTTATCCCGTTTTTTTGGTACCTCCATATTTCAATAATAAGAACTTGTTATTTCAATAAAAAGAATAAGAATGAAGGTTCTTCTGGTAATTATCATTTAAACCTGAACGTTTTAAAAATAAAACCACCTCAGAAGAGGTTTTTTTTTGTTTTTTGTTTTTTTTTTTTTAGGTGCAAGACTGTTGAGGGCTTATTGATTTCCTCTCCTGTGGATCTGAAGTACAGAGTTATAGGGAGGTGGACCCCTCTCAGCCTGGTCTCATCTCTGCCTCACGTTGTCTCCCAGAGAATTTTGTCTGTCGCTGAACTTGTCAGTTTAAGGTCAGGTAGGGGATTCATAGTCTTACACGTGTAGTGATTTTGCTGTAGGTCACATGAAACAGGCTGGATGTCAACAGAAGGAAAACCTGAGGAGCCATATGTTGGGGTAGATTTCCGGTGGCTTTCAAAACTGACTCCTGACTTTGGATTCTAATCCGAGTTTGTTATGGCCAGCTTCAGGTGAATAAGGAGCTGCCTGATTTAGAGGAAGTGATTGAGGAGACCTGTGTCTCTGCCCGTTGGGGAGGGAGCAGAGTCGGGGTGTTTGCAGTTTGGGGCCGTTTCAAAGAGTCCTGCTTGGCATGTCTTGGTGCCTGTCTTTGGGTGAGCAAAGTTGTGCCTTTCTGTTATCTCTCTTCTTAGGGGTGGAATTGAAAAAATGAAAGTGTTAGTCGCTCAGTCATGTCTGATTCTTGGCAGCCCCATGGACTGTAGCTTGCCAGGCTCCTCTGGCGACGGGATTCTCCAGGCAAGAATACTGCAGTGGGTTGCTGTTTCTTCTCCAGGGGATCTTCCTGACCTAGGGATTGAACCCAGATGTCCTGCATTGCAGGCAGATTCTTCACCATGTGACCCACCAGAGGTGGCATTACTGGGTCATAAAGCGTGAGGCTGTCCAGCAGTGGTGGATACTGGCTGACCAGTGTCCCGGTGGCCCTCCCGGCCGCAGAGCCCTGCTGCAGAGCCCCTGGGACCAGGCCTGGTCGTGTGGCCTGTTCGTGCTCGGCCCTCTGGGAGGGGAGTGGATGGGTGGTATTGGAGTTTTCACTTACACTTTCCTGATGAGCAGTAAGTCTGGGTGTTTGTTCACACGCGTCCATGGATGTCCTCTTCTGTGAAGTGTCTGTTCTGCTTTTGTGCATTTTTCTGTTGAGTTGCCTGCCTTTCCTTCTCTGCACTGAGTTCCCTGCATAGTCTGGGTACAGATCCTTCCCTGGACATGTGGAATGCTAAACTGGCCCACTCTGGGGCCTGTCGTCTCACTGTCTCACTGGTGTCCTTGGATGAGCAGTCCTTAATCTGACTCAGTCCAGTTTTTCGGTTTTGTCCTTTAAGGTTGGCAGCCTTTCTTGTCTTGTTTAGGGAATGTTGCCCCTCCAGGTTCATGAAGTTTAGTCCCTCGCCTTGGTTGCAACTGAAATATTAAGGTGAAAAAGATCCCTCACTCTGATCTCTTGGATCTTAACCATCTGTACAACCTGGCTCCCTGGGAGAATCTGACTAAAACTCCAGGCCTAAAAAAACACTAAAACTCGTGTCTGCAGAGACACACATACAGAGACATCTCCCTGTGACTTGAGAGAGTTCTCAAACTGGCCTCGAAGCCTGTCTGTGGGCGCCTCGCTGGAGAACCCTCCCGTTGTCCAGCCCTGTCACTTGGCAGACCAGGAAGTCGAGCCCCGAAGAGGGGGAGTCACCATGCCCAGCTGGGACCAGTACCCCATTCTCTTCACTCCCATTGCAGAGCTCTTTCCCTCCATTCCCTGAGAACGCCTCTGGCACAACCGCCGGAGGGAGAGACTGTAATTAAGGGGGGTTTCTCTCCACTAGCAGCAGACAGTGGCTTCCTGGTGGCGCTCGTGGGCGGTGGTGTGTCCACCTTAGTTAGGTGTTAGGCTCCTGGGAGTCTGCGTGCAAGGCTGGCGAGGCTGGCGAAGCTTAGCTGGGACCCTCGTGTTGACGTCTCCTTGTCCAGCTGTGTCTCGGGTGCTGCCTTGAGCCTCTGTGCAGCTGCAAGGCTGTCTTGATCTGCTCTGACTGGAATTCTAAAATCACCTTACATAATGTGTTTCCTGTCCTGGCGCTCTAGTGGGTGAGGTTTACCAGAGCGTTTGCTCCAGGGAGAAAGGGGTGGAAGCGGGGGAAGGGGCTGCGAGTTTCTTGACGAGGCTGGTATTCTGCAGTCGTCGCTCAGTGCACAAGCGAGGCCAGGGTTTCTAGAAGCGTTTGCTAATGATTTTACTGGTACCCTGCCTTTTTACCTGCCCCTGCCTGCAGTTGCCTCGTAAAAGATCCTGAGTGCACTCGACCGCCTCCAGGTAACATGGCTGGGTGTTTTCTAGAGCACTCACACCCCAGGGTGCGGAGTCTGGGGAACCGGTCCTGTGACCGCGTCAGCAGTGCCCACGCGGCATGTCACACCTGCCGCACACACCCCATTGTGGATCTCAGGGTGAGAAAGACCGTTGGGATCTCTGAGCCATGCCCTGAAACAGACTGCATGATCTCACTGTCTGCAGATAGGCTCCTGTGAGGGCTGACGGGCAAGAGTGCCCGCGTGGTCAGCCGCAAACCCGAGTGCCTTCCTCCCGTTTCCTCAGGCACCTGTGACTCGGTAGCTGGGGACAGATGGCTGATCGCGGTGCATCTGCGCCATCACGGCAAGTGTTTGCTGAGCACCTGCCCTGTGCTGGGGCCGCACTAGGCAGTGGGGACACGGGGGTGAATAGGACAAGCCCCTGTCCTCCGGGAGCTCCAGGGCTGGGCAGAAGGATAGGTGAGCGCCGCGCAGTGTGACGAGTGCTGCGCTGGGCGTCAGCACAGGTGCTCTGAGACCAGGAGGAGCAGCGTCTTAGTTGCTGGGGAGTCAGGCCTGTGGACCCAGCACCTCCAGGCAGAGGGTGATGGGAACGTGGTGCTAAAGTCAAAGGCTGCAACACGCGCTTCACTGAAAGGACTCCCTCAGCCCCGAGCTCGGGTGCCTTTGCATCTCTGCTTCAGCAGATGTCGAATCAGTCTTTTCTCTCTGGTCAATCAGGGCGTCCCTGGGGTCTCCTAGACCCCTCAGTCAGTGCCACTGGGCTCCACTCCAAAGACACGCCTCCAGTCCCAGTGTCGTGGCACCTCCAGTGAGCATCCACCCAGGGAGCCTCAGTGTCTCACTCTCTCCTCTTTTCTCTTTTAGGTCTGAAGAAATCAGTGGTTTATAGTTCACTCAAACTGCATAAAATGTGGAAAGGATGGCTGAGAAAAACGTCCTGACTTTGGCTTGCTTTTATCTATTTTACGTTTAGCTGAATAAAATGGTCCTTTTTGACAGAACAGTGTCTGTTACTTTGCCCCATTGCTTGAATTTGAAGATATCTTGGTTTGCAGGATGCGATTTCCTAGATTTTGGAAATGCCTGTGCCGCGTGTTTATCCACTGGGACCCAGTACGTTTGAGGACTCAGCATGAGAAGAGCCTCTGTACACACAGCGCCTCTGGGCCCTGCTGTCCTGAGAGCTTCAGCCGCGGTTTGTTGGGTCCACGAGGCTCGGAGGCCTGAGAGGTGGTGCATGTGCCGCGGACCAGCAGCCCCTCATCAGGGCGGGAGATTTGGCTCTGTCTGCCTCGGCTCCATCTCGCCCACTCGGTTTTCTCTGGTGAGAGTCCCCATCAGCATCTTCCTGGATCTGGGTGTCTTCCCTTTCTCCTGATTCTCCACGAGGGTGCGTGGAGGTGGCTCGAGCGAGGAGCCTGCAACAGACTGGTGCAGAGCTTTCCCCGTGCAACGGGAGTGTTTGGGGAGGAGGAAACAACATAGGACTCATTAGGTCAGAGAACTGGGAAGTCAGAGGCTGGTGGGCGTCAGTGTTGGTTTGATTCAGCACATTAACACACCAGTTTCCGGCCTCTCCCTGCCCTTTGCCGTGTTGACATCACACGAAGGCCGACTCCCGAGCCTCTTAACTCAGAACGCTGACCACAGCCTCAAAGGCTGTGTGTGCCCCCATCCAGGTTTAGGGAGATGGTGCGGGGGGTTCCCTTCAGAAGCCCTCTTACAAAAGTAGGGAAACTCCAGCAAGCCTCTGTCTGGGCTCCTGGGCCCTAATGGTAACCTTCCGGTCCCTGCGCCTATAACAAGGGGGAGCCAGGCCGAAGCGGGAACCTGAGCTCGTGCCGCACTGGAGTCCACCTCCCCTCCCGCTCATGCGGGAGGAGCACGCGGCCCGGTGGAAGCTGGGAAAGGAGAGGGTGCTGGGAGGCAGGGTCTGTCCCCTCAGCATCTCATCATCTGTCCCCTCACCATCTCTTCAGTCCAGACTCTGGTTTCGTCTTTCTCTTCTCAGACTGTCCCCACCTCACGCTGTTTCGACCTTTCAGTGCCCTGTTGCAGACACTTAGGTTCTTTTGAGAATCGGAACAATAGCTTTCTGCTTATTATTATTATTTTTTTTTACCTTTGGGTTCTGCTCCTTCCAACCCCAAAGAGCTCTCAGGCTTGGGATATGAGCAAGCTGGGTTTGAATCGCCATGCCATTGCTGGCTAGCTGTGTGACTTTGGGCAAGTTGTTTAGCGTCTCTGGACAGTTTGGCCGTGTCTGAGAAGGGAATAAGGTCACCGTAGTGCCGGTCCAGCAGGCTGCCTGTCCTGTGTACTAGGACACTGCCTGGGCATCAGTCAGTGTCTCTGTTGTTGTTTTGTATTGCTGTTTTTGTTACGATTTTCTTCTGCACACCTTTGTTTCTTTGGGTCAGGTTCTTCAAGAAGCTAACATGATTTCCCGTTGTTTATCGGATAAAATATTTCTCATCAGCCTTGGTCAGATACCACAGTTGGCTCATAAACAGCAGAAGCTGATTGTTCACAGTTCTGGAGCCGGGAAGTCTGAGACCAGGGTGCTGGTATGGGCGGTTTCTAAATGATGCTAATCCCATTCGTGAGAGCTCCACCCTTGTGATCATAGTACCTCCCAAAGGCCCCATCTCTGAAACATCATCACATGGAGGACCGAGAGAATGTTACGGGGACACAAGCATTCCATCCATAACAAGCCTGTTAAGGACCTGTAAGCTGGCTTTATTTTGACTGTAACTTGTGCCCCTTCTATCTAATAGAGCTTTTTATTAGACTGCGCTTCCCTGGTGGCTCAGCATTAAAAGAATCCTTCAGCCAGTGCAGAGAAACAGGTTCAACCCCTGGGTCGGGGTAGGCCTCCGAATACTAGGCTACCCAGCCCAGTATTCTTGCCTGGGAAGTCCCATGGATGGAGGAGCCTGGTGGGCCACCGTCCATGGGGTCGCAAAAGAGTTGGATATGACAGCGACTAAACAGCAGCAACAAAATGTCCTGAACTAGTTTGCACAGTAGATACTCAGTCGTTAATGTCAGAGTCACTTTCCAGCGGGGATCCCTGATGCCCCAGGAGAGGCAGTGGCGGCCGACAGTCAGAACGCACAGGAACATCATGACTGAGACCAACCCAGGCCTGCAGACTGGTCTGGTGCCTCTTCCCATGCACCCCATAGCTTTTGTAATTGATGAACACTTGAGTCTTTGTGTCCCGCTTCCCCAAGACGTAGTCTTATTTTCCTTTTCCTCCATGCATTTTGAAGTATCTAAATTGGGATTCCTCAAACAGATATCTTAGGATGAAAGCTTGAGACTTCCTCTGAGGAAGTAACTCTTCTCATACACCAGAAGACCCAAAAAATAAATGTACTTGAGAGTCAGACTTCCTCCCAGCCGTGTTTTTGGGCAAGTTATTTTAGCCTTTCTGAGCTTCAGTTTGTGTGCTGTGAGATTGGTACACTCGCTCATGCCTCTCTGGCAGAGCTGGCGTTAAATTTTAATGAGGAAGCATGCACAGTACCTAGCATGGCTCTAGGCAGATGAGAGTACTTCATGCTTTCTACAAGTTGCTCTGCTGTTCCGTTCAGATGGTGAGTTTGGATAGCTAGGGAATAGACCATAGAAAGCATCATCAGGGAAAGAGAAACAGTCCTTGGTATATCAAGTAGAGGGGATTTAACCAAGGGCGTTAGTTATAAAAGGAAGAAGGTAGAAGGGATGACTCCCGGGGATGGCTGACATCCCTGGAACAGACTCTCCAAGCTGACCTGTTTCATGTGACCAGAGATGCTGCCTGTGGTGGTTCCAGAATATGTTTGCAAATTCTGTGGCCATCTTCCCAATCAAGGTGAACTCTTAATTCCCCCTCCTTGAATATGGACCAGCCTCAGTGGCCTATCTGCATTTCTAACAGGGTGCAGCAGACAAGACAGCCTCCCTTACACGATGAGGTCCTGAGTCGTGCCACACCGTCCCTCAGCTCTCAGGACACTGGCTCGTAGGGGCCGGCTGCTAGGTTGTGAGGAAGCCCAGGCCGCCCCACGGAGAGGACGTGTAGCCACCCCAGCGGACAGCCGCCAGACGAGTGAGTGACCTCAGCAGGCACGGGACCCCAGTCAACGCCCAGAACTCGGGGCGGGAGGGATCTAAAAACAATGACTGTTGTTAAAGGCCGCTAGGTTGGGAGGGGGTTGCAGCATTACATAATTGGCCCAGTGCCCCTGCCACTGGGGGAGCTGCCAAAACAGCGCCATCACTGCCCAGGCGCCACCACTGCCCAGGTGCCACCACTGCCCAGGCGCCACCACTGCCCAGACGCCACCACTGCCCAGGCGCCACGGGGGACCAGACATCACAGCCACTGCTGTTGGAGGCAAAGCCAGAACCTTCCTCACCCTCTGACCTCCCGCCACCGTCCCCAACTGGCAAAACCTGATAGAAAGTCACCGGGTCAGAAAGCCTGCGAAAGGAGTTACAGTCCAGAGTGGAGTGTAAAGCCACATTCATCTTGTGGCTGAGGCCCACAAGAGAAAATCTGCCAGCTCCGCTCTGGTGACAGGGCATCCACGTGTACCCTTTAACCCATACATGACCTTCCAGCAGCAGCACCTCTAGCTCCCCGCAGCAGCAGGTATAGAAGAAAATGTGCTTGCTTTCTGGCAGAAAAGAGCTTTATATCCATCTCTTGTTTTGTTGTTCGTTCGCTAAGTTGTGTCCGACTCTGTGTGACTCCATGGACTAGGTGATGATAATTCCTCTTGTAATCACAGTCTCACCTGACTACCATGTAACCTAGAAACTAACCTGTGAAGTTTCCTACCACTTCTTATAGAAAATCGTAGGGGAGAAAAATACATACGTGCCTGTCGGTGATTGAGTGAGTGGGTGTATGAGTCTGTGTGTCTGCAAGTGTGTGTACATACGTTATCAAGCAAGGAAGGAAGGACACCCACCTCATTTTTCTGAACTGGTAGACACATCCAGAGTCTCCCTTCACTTGTTCCACATTTCTGCTGCCCTGAGCCGGTGCTTCAGCTGGCCAGAGCTCCTTACCTGCTGGGTGACCCAGATCTTCATTCCTGCGGGACCCACATCCTTAGTGGACCTGTCTTCACTGGGTCGCTCTAGTCTGTTATTAACTTTCTCTATTGAATACAGTTCCAGGCTTTACGTGTCAAGTAGTGAGAATTTGATGATCCTTACTGTGCGAAGGAATGTGTCATGTATTAGCTCATCTTACCCTCACAGTAGCCATATAAAGTAGATACTGTTCAGTTCAGTTCAGTCGCTCAGTCGTGTCCGACTCTGCGACCCCATGAGTCGCAGCACGCCAGGCCTCCCTGTCTGTCACCATCTCCCGGAGTTCACTTAGACTCACGTCCATCAAGTCCGTGATGCCATCCAGCCATCTCATCCTCGGTCATCCCCTTCTCCTCCTGCCCCCAATGCCTCCCAGCATCAGAGTCTTTTCCAATGAGTCAACTCTTCGCATGAGGTGGCCAAAGTACTGGAGCTTCAGCTTCAGCATCATTCCAAAGAAATCCCAGGGCTGATCGCCTTCAGAATGGACTGGTTGGATCTCCTTGCAGTCCAAGGGACTCTCAAGAGTCTTCTCCAACACCACAGTTCAAAAGAGTCAATTCTTCAGCGCTCAGCCTTCACAGTCCAACTCTCACATCAATACATGACCACAGGAAAAACCGTAGCCTTAACTAGACGGACCTTAGTCAGCAAAGTAATGTCTCTGCTTTTGAATATGCTATCTAGGTTGCTCATAACTTTTCTTCCAAGGAGTAAGCGTCTTTTAATTTCATGGCTGCAGTCACCATCTGCAGTGATTTTGGAGCCCAAAAAAATAAAGTCTGACACTATTTCTACTGTTTCCCCATCTATTTCCCATGAAGTGATGGGACCAGATGCCAAGATCTTCGTTTTCTGAATGTTGAGCTTTAAGCCCAACATTTTTGCCCAAAGTCACACAGCTAGTTTAGTGGTAGAGCCAAGACGTGCCCACCGCCCCCACCCCCACCCCACAAGGTTTGAGTGATCTGAACCAAGTCTCGGTGTCTGTAACCACTGTTCATCCACAGCTCGGGACATGGAACATACACAGTCAGCGGTAACTGTTATTGTTGATGTTGCTTCCATTTGACTGATACTTGGATAATCTTTGACTCACTGCCCTGTGAAAATGGCCAGGCGACTAAACAAAGCGTCAGTAAGGAAATCTCCCTGGTTCCTGGCCAGAATTCCTTAGACCAGTGTCTGAGAAGTCACAACTGTCTAAGGCAAAGGCTGATTCCCTATGGTTGAGTCATGGCTTCCAGTCATAACCTCTCTGTATCAGCTGAGCGACTTCGGAAAAAGCTTTGGTGTCGGTGAGTAAAGACTCAATGAGCAGATCACAGGTCAGCTCTGCCCCAGACCAGCCGGGAGACGTTGGGCCTACCTGAGGGAGGCGTTGCCTGAGTTCCCTTACGTGGCTCCAGGATGAGCAGTCTTCAGGAGATAAGACCAGAGGAAAATGGCAAGAAGACAAATATAAGACAGTGCAGCGCTGGAGGGCAGTGTATTGCCCAGGAGCAGATGTCCACGTGATCCCCAACTGAGCGTCAGAAGAGCCGGGCGCTGAGACAGGCCTTTTGTTATCTGTCACGTGAGCAGAACTTGCTGGAAGTCAGAGGTAGTCCTGTCGTTCTAAGACGTCTACATGGCCACCGTCCTGAATTGCGGCTCCAGCTGAATTATGGGTACCTACTCGTTTGGGTATCTGTGTGGCCCTGTGTCTCCCCCGGCCCTGAGCCTTGCCCTCCAGTCCCCTTAACCTCCAAACACCACCAGTGAACAGTGAGAAGCAGGATTGTGAATTTGATCAGACATGCTGTATTCTGACTAAGGGAAGATGCTCGTCTACCCAGGCACTCTGGTCCTGATCAAAAAGCCCCCAAGCTCATCTAACCCACAGAAATGCCCACCACCAACCTGTGCTGAGGAGCAAACACGTCAAGTGTCACAGACCCTGGCAAGCATCTGTGCAGGTCCTTTAACCAGTGGAGGATGGCACGGAACAGGGGAAGTGACCCAGCGTTTCCTGAAGGCCTGTGAACACCAGAGGTCATCCAGAAACCACTCCTTTTAATCCTCGCCCTGCTTCTGCAGCAGCAATATGATCCCTGGGTTGGTTTTTTTTTTTTTTTTTTTTTAATAACCGAGGAAACAGGATTAAAGAGGCTCCATAGCAGGTCTCCCACCTGACAACTAGCACACAGCAAGGCTGGGGTTTCAACTGTGGTCTGTGCAACTCAACAGTCCACCCGCTGTCCAGTATCACACCCTACTCTGATCCTTGCCTGTAAGAGGTGGATAATTCCACGTTCATCCAGATGAGCCCTCCTGTGGTCATTTTCAGCCGTGACTAGTCATGGGCCTAAAGTCCGCTGGTGTGGTTTCTCCTGCACGATTTCTGTTTCTTGTGACATCAAGTGAAACGATAAAAACAATTCTTCCCAGAATGCACTCCTTCTGCAGAGACGATTCAGGAAACGTCAGACTCCCTGGGAAACCCAGACACCGTTTACCCTCCTTCACTCTCCAGGTGGGATGAGCAGATCACATACAGGTTGTGACGTGTATTTGTTGACAGCCTAGACTAAAGCCTGCAGCCTTTTTTTTTTTTTTAACTGAAGTACAGTTATAATGGTGTAAACACAATTTTCAGTGTTGTATTACTTTCAGGTGTATGGCAAACTGAATCAGTTATACACATATCTACTTTTTTCGATGTTTTGCCCATATAGGCCATTGCAGTCTTGAGTTCCCTATGCTATACAGTAGGTCTTTATTTATCTTATTTATCTCTTTTATATATAGTAGTGTACATATGTCAATCCCAATCTCCTAGTTTATAAAGCCTGCAGCTTTTACATCCTGCTTAATCCTCCTTTTATTAATAATACTCCAGCCTGTTATCCTGCCCATCCAGCAGGTAGGAGGTAGGGTCATTGTAACAGTATCTAGGGTTTCAGTAGCTTTTACATGATGAAGAAAATCTCTCAGCTCATATTCTTCACAAAAATTACAGAACACCCCACCAAAATAAAACTTCTAACTCATAATTTGAGTTTCATTATCCTTAATCCCTTCTTATATGACTGACCTACTATGACAGTGGGCTACAGGTAACAGAAAGTCCCTGAGATTCCAGGTTCCCATGAGCTGTGTGGAAGTGCATCAGGGCTGTAGTATGTGAACAAGCAGGAAAAGGCTAAAGGCTCTCAGGAGAATGAAACTCAACTGGTATGAATTCAGTGTTGCTTAGCGAGGTGGCTTTGTTGGGGAGATAGGACCCTGCCCTCCATAAGGTTAGCAAGTAGGAAGGACAGAGTTCTTCCCAATATCATAATACAAAATGAGGAAGGACCATTGATTTAGTACTGAAATATTTAATAAATGCTTCATTTCAGTTCAGTTGCTCAGTCGTATCCGACTCTTTGTGACCCCATGAATCACAGCACACCAGGCTTCCCTGTCCATCACCAACTCCCGGGATTCACTCAAACTCATGTCCCTCGAGCTGGTGATGCCACCCAGCCATCTCATCCTCTGTTGTCCCCTTCTCCTCCTGCCCCCAATCCCTCCCAGCATCAGAGTCTTTTCCAATGAGTCAACTCTTTGCATGAGGTGGCCAAAGTATTGGAGTTTCAGCTTAAGCATCAGTCCTTCCAAAGAACACCCAGGACTGATCTGCTTTAGGATGGACTGGTTGGATCTCCTTGCAGTCCAAGGGACTCTGCTTACTACAGGACAATAATACAGCTGACTGTGGCTCAGATCATAAACTCTTTAATGCAAAATTCAGACTTAAATGGAAGAAAGTAGAGCAAACCACTAGACCATTCAGGAATGATCTGAATCAAATCCCCTTGATTATACAGTAGAAGTGACAAATAGATTCAAAGAATTGGATTTGATAGAGTGCCTAAAGAACTATGGTCAGAGGTTCATGACATTGTACAGGAGGTAGTGATGAAGACTATCCCCAAGAAAAAGAAATGCAAAAAGGCAAAATGGTTGTCTGAGGAGGCCTTATAAGTAGCTGAGAAGAGAAGTGAAAGGCAAAGGAGAAGAGGAAAGATATACCCATCTGAATGCAAGGTTCCAAAGAATAGCAAGGAGAGATTGCTATTTGATCAATGCAAAGAAATAGAGGAAAACAATAGAATGGGAAAGACTAGAGATCTCTTCAAGAAAATGAGAGATACCAGTGGAACATTTCATGCAAATATGGGCTCCATAAAGGACAGAAATGGTATGGACTTAACAGAAGCAGAAGATATTAAGAAGAGATGGCAAGAATACACAGAAGAACTATATAAAAAAGATCTTCATGACCCAGATAACCATGATGGTGTGATCATTCACCTAGAGCCAGACACCCTGGAGTCTAAAGTGAGGTAGATCTTAGGAAGCATCACTACAAACAAAGCTAGTGGAGGTGATGGAATTCCAGTTGAGTTATTTCAAATCCTAAAAGATGATTCTTTTAAAAGTGCTGCATTCAATATGACAGCAAATTTGGAAAAACGGCAGCAGTGGTTACAGGACTGGAAAAAGGTCAGTTTTCATTCCAATCCCAAAGAAAGGCAATGCCAAAGACTGTTCAAACTACCACAAAATTGTACTATCTCACACGCTAGGAAAGTGTTGTTGAAAATTCTCCAAGTGAGGCTTCAACAGTATATGAATCGAGAACTTCAGATGTTCAAGCTGGATTTAGAAAAGGCAGAGAAACCCAAGATTAAATTGCCAACATCTGTTGGATCATAGAAAAAGCAAGCGAATTCAGGGAAACCATCTACTTCTGCTTTATTGACGATGCCATAGCCTTTGACTGTGTGGATCACAAAAATTGTGGAAAGTTCTTAAAGATATGGGAACACCAGACCACCTTACCTGTCGCCTGAGAAATCTGTATGCAGGTCAAGAAACAACAAATATGGAACAACTGACAGATTCCAACTCGGGAAAGGAGCACGTCGAGGCTGTATATTGTCACCCTGCTTGTTTAACTTATATGCTGAGTGCATCATGGGAAATGCCTGGCCGGATGGAGCACAAGCTGGAACCAAGATTGCCGGGAGAAATATCAATAACCTCAGATATGCAGATGACACTACCCTTATGGTAGAAAGTGAAGAGGAACTAAAGAGCCCCTTGATGAAAGTGAAAGAGGAGAATGAAAAAGCTGGCTTAAAACTCAACATTCAAAAAAAGAAGATTATGGCATCTGGTTGCATCACTTCATGGCAGATAGATGGGGAAAAAATGGAAACAGTGACAGATTTTATTTTGGGGGGCTCCAAAATCACTGCAGATGGTGACTGCAGCCATGAAATTAAAAGACTTGCTCCTTGGAAGAAAAGCTATGACCAGCCTAGAGTGCATATTAAAAAGCAGAGACATTACTTTGCTGACAAAGGTCCATCTAGTCAATGCTACGGTTTTTCCAGTAGTCATGTATGAATGTAAGAGTTGGACCATAAAGAAAGCTGAGCTCAAAAGAATTGATGCTTTTGAAATGTGGTGTTAGAGAAGACTCTTGAGAGTCCCTTGGACTGCAACGGGATGAAACCAGTCAATCCTAAAGGAAGTCAACACTGAATATTCACTGGAAGAACTGATGCTGAAGCTGAGGCTCCAATACTTTGGCCACCTGATGCAAAGAGCTGACTCATTCAAACAGACCCTGATGCTGGGAAAGATTGAAGATAGGAAGAGAAGGGGACAACGGAGGGTAAGATGGTTGGATGGCATCACTTATTCGATGGACATGAGTTTGAGCAAGTTCTGGGAGTTGGTGATAGACGGGGAAGCCTGGAATGCTGCAGTCCATGGGGTCGCAAAGAGTCAAATGTGACTGAGCGACTGAATTGAACTGACAGGACAATAAGGCATTGTCCCAACTCTTAGGATCTTACAATGCAGAGAAGTAGTCAGGTCAATAAATTGGGAGTTACGTTTGTCTGATAAATGCTAAGTTATAGGAGTCACTATAGGCTGCTCTGAAGATACACGGAAGTGAAGGCGAGTTTTGGTTGAGTGCTCATGGTGTGTCAGGGGCTGTTCTCAGCACTCTGCGTTTATTCATTTAATCCTTCCCACAGCCTTATGTAATAGAGACTCTTATTATCCCCTATTTTATGCCTGTGGACATGGAGGCCCAGGGAAGTGATGCCTCACACTGTTTCACAGCTTGCAGATCATAGCCAGGGTTCAAAACTGGTTCGTCAGGTTCCAGAACCCTCCCTCTTAACCTCTTAGCCAAACCATCTCCCCATCACTTAGCGATCACCTCGTCTGAAGGAGGGAGCAAGTGATATCCAGTCTGTTACTTTAAGAACAAGTATGAGTTAACCAGAGGAGGAGGAACAGTATCCCACACATGGGGATAAAAGCCCTGAGTGAAGTCACCACCATGCCTTTGGGGAACTAAAGTTAGCTCAAGAGCAGTAAAATGCCAGGCAGATTCCGTGCAAAAGTAAGACTGGAGAGAGAACTGAAGCCACATATTGAAGGGTCTCATAAGGCCCTTTAGTGTATTAATCAGTATCCCCAGAGCAATGAGGGCTTCCCCAGTGGCGCTAGTGGTAAGAAACCTGCCAATGCAGGAGATGGACGCAGGTTCGATCCCTGTACTGGGAAGATCCCCTGGAGGAGGGCATGGCTATCCATCTAGTGTTCTTGCCTGGAGAATCCCATGGACAGAGGAGCCTGGAGGGCTACAGTCCATAGGGTCATAAAGAGTCAGACACGACTGAAGCGACTGAGCACGCACTCACACACACCAGAGCAATGGAGAGCCAGCCGGGATTTTGAGCTGGAGAGTAGAAGGCTGGGTTTACATTTTATGAGAATGATTATGGCCTCAACATGGAGAGTGGATTAGAAGGGGCAGGACTCTGATCAACCAGTGGAGAGGCAGTGTTGGTCTGGGGCACAGTCACCAAGAGTGGACCCAGAGGGACAAGTTCAATTGATGTTTAGGAAGTAGACTCAGTACAACATGTTGGTTGAATATGGAGAAGGTGGTGTCAAGGTTCTGACTGGGGCAACCAGGAGAATGGGGTGCTGTTTACCAAGTCGGGGGTTCAGAAAGAGGGACAGATTTGGGGGTGGCAGGAAGCTGGTGATAAATTCAGGTCTGAGCATGGTGAGTTTGGGAGGAAAACCAGGAGAACAAGGCAGCGAATCATACAGAGGATGATGAGGAAGTGTTAAGTGTATTCCCGTTCATCCGAATGATCAGTGTTTCCTCCTTGCAGTGCCTGCCCCCTTAGACATCACGTTTTGGCCTATGACTTGTTTTGGCCAATGAAGGGAGAATGGAAGACACACATGTGACTTCTGAACAGAAACTTAAGGAGCTTCTGTCTCACTTCCCCTGCCACAGCTCTGGGGCAGTGTTTCAGGGAGAGGCAGCACCATCAGCCTGGGTCCCAGAGTGAAGAAGCCATGGAGCAGGGTCATGGCTGACACACGGTGTACTCTCAGCATGAGTAGCAAGCAAACGTTGGTGGTTGTAGCCTCTGAGACGTGGGAATTCTCAATATATTCCACTTGTTGCTGGAATATACCCTAGCCTATCCTGACTGATAAAGGGGGAAAGGCCACATTCAACTGGGAGGGTCAACAAAGATTAAAGAAGCTGAATCCTTACCTCACATCATACCAAACGTAACTCAGATGAATCGAAGCCTGAATGTAATAGCTAGAACCATACCACTCTTAGAAGAAAAGATGAGTAAATCCTTATATTCTTGGATTAAATCAATCGGTTCTTAGATATGACACCAAAAGCACAAGCAAGAAAAGAAAAAAAAAAATTACTAGACATCATCAAAATTTAAAACTTTTGTGCTTCAAAGGGTACCATCAAGAAACTGAAAAGGCAATCCACAGAAGGGGAGGAAATATTTGCAAATCATATATTGGAGAAGACCTTTATACCCAAGATATATAAAGAAGTATCTAAATCAATAATGAGAAGACAACCACATTTTAAAATAAGCAGGGATTTCACTGGTGGTCCAGTGGTTAAGAATATACCTGGTAATGCAAAAGACACAGGTTTGATCCTTGGTCCGGGAACTGGGATCCCACATGCCACAAAAGAGCTAAGCCTGCACGGAGCCCTGCATGACTCAACGAGGATCCCACACACTGCAACTAAGGCCTAATGCAGCCAAATAAATATACTTTAAATAAATGGGCAAAGGATCTGAATACGTATTTCTCCAAAGAAGATAAACAGCCAACAAGCACATGAAGAAATGCTCAACATCATTAGTCATCAGGAAACGGCATATCAAACCACCATGAGATATCATTTTATACCCTCTAAGGTGGAGGAAGTGGCAACCCATCCAGTATCCTTGCCTGGAAAGTCCCATGGACAGACGAGGCTGGCGGGCTGCAGTCCGTGGGGTCGCAAGAGTCAGACACAACTCAGCGACTAAACCACCACCACCAAGCTGGCTTTAATCAAAAAAGAAAATACCAAGCAGTGGTGAAGAGGTGGAGAAGTCGGAACCTCATCCACTGCTGGTGGGAACGTAAGGGTGCAGCTGCTGTGGAAGACCAGGCAGCAGCTCCTCAAACGGTTAAACATAGAGTTGCCACAGCATCTCGCAGCTCCACTTCGAGCTACACACATTGTGCTTAGTGGAAAGAAGCAAGAATATTATTATAACAATATATAATATGTAATATATAATATATATTATGTAATATATTATAATACATATATAATATATATAATATATTATATATTATGATTTATAAATATATATAAATATAGATATATAATATTACAATTATATATGTTATATATAATATATAAAAGACACTCCTTGGAAGGAAAGTTATGACCAACCTAGACAGCATATTAAAAAGCAGAGACATTACTTTGTCAACAAAGGTATGTCTAGTCAAGGCTATGGTTTTTCCAGGGGTCATGTATGGATGTGAGAGTTGGACTAAAAAGAAAGCTGAGCGCCAAAGAATTGATGCTTTTGAGCTGTGGTGTTGGAGAAGACTCTTGAGAGTCCCTTGGACCGCAAGGAGATCCAACCAGTCCATCCTAAAGGAGATCAGTCCTGGGTGTTCATTGGAAGAACTGATGTTGAAGCTGAAACTCCAATACTTTGGCCACCTGATGCGAAGAGCTGACTCATTGGAAAAGACCCTGATGCTGGGAGGGATTAGGGGCAGGAGGAGAAGGGGATGACAGAGGATGAGATGGCTGGATGGCATCACCAACTCAATGGACATGGGTTTGGGTGGACTCCGGGAGTTGGTGATGGACAGGGAGGCCTGGCGTGCTGCGATTCATGGGGTCACACAGAGTCAGATACGACTGAGTGACTGAAGTGAACTGAAGATAAACAAATGTATAGAGACGGAAATGGGTGAGTTATCTGGGGCTGGAGGTGGGTCGTTGGGGAGGGAGGGGATTTGGGAGTGACAGCTAAGAGGTGAGGGGTTTCTTTTGGAGTTATTGAAAATGTTCTAGGGTCTTCCCTGGTGGTCGAGTGGCTAAGACTCCATGCTCTCAATGCAGGGGGCCTGGGTTCAACCCCCAGATAGGAAACTAAGATCCCACATGCCACAGCTCGAGATCCCACAGTGAAAATCAGCGATCCCAAGCGCCACAACTGGGACCTGCTGCAGCCAAATGAATAAAACTTAAAAAAAAAAAAGAAAACTAAAATTGATTGTGGTTATGGTTGCACAACTCTGAATATACTAAAAACCATTGAATTATACTTAAATTCAATGGTTTAAGTTCATTAAACAGTGAATTGTATGGTATGTGAATTATATCTCAATAAAGCTTTTAAAAACAAAAGACAGGTCGGTCTCAGGAGAAGGCCCTTGAGATAGCCTCAGAGGAATGGTGGGGGTTACGAAGAGAAACAACAAGGGAGATGGGACAGAAAGACCGGAAGAGTTAAGGAGTTGACAGAAAACAGGACTTTGGCTTTCTTTTTTTCGCCTGAGAATTTAGAGATTTGTTTGAGGGTCTCAAACCAGAGGTGCCTCTCACCTCTAAGCCAAGCAAGCCAGATTTTAGGACACAGAGACAACTCAAAAGGGGTCTGTTCCATTTGCTTGCCCTCCAGTGTGATGCCAAGATGTGCCTGGATATGACAAGCTATACCGTTTCCAGCCATCTCCTGGAAGATAGGATTCCTCAGCCTGTCCCGGAGCCCGTGTTGTCCTTGGAGAGGCTGCTGGGACCTTTGAGTTGAGTGCCTACACATCTCACCACATGAGGAAACAAGACCAACACAATGGCCCGTCGTGACATCCAGCGACATCCAGTCTTACCACAGTTGTAGTCTGAGAGCCAGGTTTCTCAAATCTCTTACAGAAGCTGGAGAAGCCAGTATGATTCCTGAGACTGGAGGGACTTTTAAGAGAATTTGCAGGGACGACGTATTTTCCTCCTTTGCCGCAGATAATCATCTGGCTAGAGGCCCGCAGACCTCCAGTCCTCGGGCCAGTAAGACAGACAGAAGTCTCGGTCTGTGGATGCAGCTGCCTCCATGGAGAAAGAGGATGTCACACTGGGTATGTGAGCCCTCGAGGCGGGGGTGGTGCCCTGGGGAACAGACCCAGAAAAGGGAATCAGCCTGCAGGAGGTGGAGGTGGGGCTGCTGTCAGGGACACCCCCGGGAAGGAAGCGGGGGCAGGCAGAGGGAGAAGCCGGGCTGGGACACGGCCGCAGTAGAGGCCTCAGCTGGTCTTCCAGGGGTGCTCTGGGGCCAGATGGCCTTGCAGAGTGCTCCCCCATGGCAGGTCCAACAGGAAGCCTCAGCCGGGAGCAGTCCAGTTCTGACAGTTAGAGGGGTGTTTCTTTCTTTTTGGAAGCAACTTACAGTATTGTCGTGGTTTTTGCCATACATTGACAGGAACCAGCCACAGTTGTGCCCCGCACCCCCCTCCACCTCCCTCCCCGTCCCAGCCCTCTGGGTTTTCCCAGGGCACCGGCTTTGAGTGCCCTGTTTCATCCATCAAACTTGGACCGGTCATCTATTTCACATGTGGTAACATACATGTTTCAATGCTCATCTCTCAAATCATCCCACCCTTACCTTCTCCCACAGAGTCCAAAAGTCTGTTCTTTATATCTATGTCTCTTTTGCTGTCTCGCATATAGGGTCATCATTACCATCTTTCTAAATTCCATATATATGTTTTAATATACTGTATTGGTGTTTTTTTTTCTGACTTACTTCACTCTGTATAATAGATTCCAGTTTCACCCACCTCATTAGAACTGATTCAAATGTGTTGGTTTTAATAGCTGAGTAATATTCTATTGTGTATATGTGCCACAACTTTCTTATCCATTCATCTGCCGATGGACGTCTAGGTTGCTTCCATGTCCTAGCTATTGTAGACAGTGCTGCAATGAACATTGGGGTACACGTGTCTCTTTCAATTCTGGTTTCCTCGGTGTGTGTGCCCAGCAGTGGGATTGCTGGGTCGTATGGCAGTTCTATTTCCAGTTTTTTAAGGAATCTCCACACTGTTCTCCATAGTGGCTGTTACTAGTTTGCATTCCCACTGGAGGGATGTTTCTGAAAAGAGATCTGAACGGTGCTGGCTTTTCCTATTCCACTGTAAAACCTCAGAGCCCCTGTAATACAGAACAGACGTTCAAATATCCACTGTCTATACTTTTAACACGTCTGTTTGGCACTTTTCTCCAAAGATCTCACAGGCCTGTGCAACTCAGCCTGGTGGCCACTAGACACGGGGCCTTAGCGCCCTTGACATTTGTCTGCTCCAGAGTGAAATGTGATGTGATTGTAGAATTCATACCAGATTTGAAAGACTTCAGTTCAGTTCAGTTCAGTCGCTCAGTCGTGTCCGACTCTTTGCGACCCCATGAATCGCAGCACGCCAGGCCTCCCTGTCCATCACCAACTCCCAGAGTTCACTCAGACTAGCGTCCATCGAGTCCGTGATGCCATCCAGCCATCTCATCCTCTGTCGTCCCCTTCTCCTCCTGCCCCCAATCCCTCCCAGCATCAAAGTCTTTTCCAATGAGTCAACCCTTCGCATGAGGTGGCCAAAGTGCTGGAGTTTCAGCTTTAGCATCATTCCAAAGAAATCCCAGGGCTGATCTCCTTCAGAATGGACTGGTTGGATCTCCTTGCAGTCCAAGGGACTCTCAAGAGTCTTTTCCAACACCACAGTTCAAAAGCATCAATTCTTCGGCGCTCAGCCTTCTTCACAGTCCAACTCTCATATCCATATATGACCATAGGAAAAACCATAGCCTTGACTAGATGGACCTTAGTCAGCAAAGTAATGTCTCTGCTTTTGAATATGCTACCTAGGTTGGTCATAACTTTTCTTCCAAGGAGTAAGCGTCTTTTAATTTCATCCCTGCAGTCACCATCTGCAGTGATTTTGGAGCCCCCCCCCCAGAAAAATCTGACACTGTTTCCACTGTTTCCCCATCTATTTCCCATGAAGTGATGGGACCAGATGCCTTAGTGTGAAAGAAAAAAAAAAAAGAATGTAGAATGTCTGATGAGTAATGTTGGATATTGATTAATATTTATTGTATGTTGAGATGGTAATATTTTGGACACCTTGGCTGGCACACCCTGGTTTCTTTCAGAATTGGGATGAAGGCTGTTCTCCCTTCATGGGATGGCCAGTAAGAATGCTACTCATTTCCTCTAGTCACCCATGCCTTGCCCGTAGGAAGCCCTCAGAACAGTTTGTTGAGCAAAAGGATGAAGCGGAAACACCCCTCCTTGCCTAAATTCCCTCTTTCAGACATTGCTGTGCCATTTTGTTGATCAGCTTCATCACAGATGGGAGAGAAGAGAGACTGTGGGTACATCGAGTGTGTGAAAGAAAAACTAGCTTACTGGGCTGTTGTGATGTCATTCAAGGAAAGCAGCTGGGTACAGATCATCCAAACACAATGGCTACTCTTTGTGCAGAGGCTTAACAGCTATAAACACATCTCTGAAAGCTTTTTCATGGGCATTGTCTAACTTAAGCCTCATAACAGTGCCATGAGATGTATATTATCCTCATTTGCAGGTGAGGGAACTCTCATCTCTCATCTGACAGTTGACTGCTCACAGCCAAGTCTCTCTGGTTTAGATCACCTGCCTAGCCCTGTGGGATCTGAGGTTTTGATCCTCCCCTGTTCCTTGGCCAATTACATAATTTTATATTGAAAAATTGATGGAAACCAAATGAGTAGGGTCCAATCTATGTTTTAGCCCAAAATCCTTGATTGAAATTTTTAACCAAATGCATTTATATTGTGAGCTAAATATTTATTTAGACTTGATTCGATCCCTAGGACAGGAGACTCCATTTCAGTTTCTTTTGTAACCACACTCTAGTTGTTTGACACCACCTTTTTATGCATCCTTCATAACTCAAACGTAATTTTAAGGTTTCCTTTGTGGGAGGACAAGATGCTGACAGCCGTTTGTTTTTCAAACCTTGGAGCTCTTCCAGAACCTGAAGCTAATCGAAGCACGTAACTGAATTCACTGGGAGGTGACCTATTTTCCAATTGAGCAGGTGAGGGAGGGGCTTGGGGATCATATTTTCACTATTTTTATTAGGAGCACAGCCACAGCCAGGACAAATGTAGAGCTGTCAGTGGTTTTATATAACTAGAACAGCAAACATATGTTTTCCAGATATTTTTATTCAAGACCAAAAAAAGCAGATTTTTTTCCAGTGAAAGAATGAGAGTTTTTGAAATGTTTAGCTCATTTCTAAATGTAAAATACTTTTATTTTAAAAATATGCAGTAAGCATATTTTATGATGTTTCCATCAGAATATTTTTATGCTTTTTAAAAAAATATTTTTATGATGTTTCCATCAGGTTTTCATGTGAAAGACTACAGGATTACTTTATGCAATTACGTACATACATACAATTATATAGCCACCACTCTTCTCAGTTTCTTTCCTTTTTACTCACAGAAGAGAAAGCATTTCTGCTTTCCAATTTCCAAATGGTATTTCCACATAGTATTAACTTATCTAAAGAAAGGAGCTTCCCTGGTGACTTAGACTGTAAAGAATCTGCCTGCCATATAGGAGATGCAGGTTCAATCCCTGGGTCGGGAAGATCCCCTGGAGGAGGAAGTGGAAACCCACTCCAGTATTCTTCTGTGGGAAATCCTGTGGACAGAGGAGCCTGGCGAGCTACAGTCCATGGGGTCACAAACAGTTAACACAACTGAGTGACTAACACTTTTAGTTTTCATCTAAAGAAAATACCTACACCTTCTATGCCTATTGCTGTCAGAAGCTTAATTATTGACTGAAATTGACTGTGTGGCTTAACAGGAAAGACATGACCTCTGGGTGGTCATCAAACCTAGATTCAAATCCCACCCCTGCTTCTTTTCAGCTCGCTGGCCCCAGTAGATCATTTATCCTCTAAAAAGTTGGGTTTCCTCTTCTAGGAAATAGGGATAATTCCTACTTTGCAAGGGTCATCGTGAGGCTCAAATTACCTGACTGTGGTGGTGTTTTAGCCATCGTAAAGCTGATGTATAACATCCTCTCTGGTGAGCTGCAGTGATGAGAAGGCAGGGTGGTGTCATGGAAAGAGCTCAGCATCTGAAGATGGAGAGGAAGGAAGACAGCACTGCTTAAGCACCTGCTGCCCTCCTGCCCCTGCACATCACATAAGCTACATCGTTTGCCTTGCAGTGATCCTGCCAGGTGAGCGTTAATGTCCCCCCTTTGCACTCTGTTCTTTATACCTCTTAGATTTAAGTTCAAGTTTCCATGTTGCCAGTTGCTATGTGGCCTTGGGGCCAACATTTATTCTAAGCCTCAGTGTTGTTATTGTTGTTGTTTTTTAATCTGTAAAACTGCAGTGATATTAATCCTGACACCACATAGTAGTGCCTCAACTGCCTTTTTGGATACACCCAAACCCAGCAGCCCCAACACTTTGGCCACCTGATGCGAAGAGCCGATTCATTGGAAAAGACTCTGATGCTGGGAGAGATTAGGGGCAGAGGGAAAAGGGGTGACAGAGAACCAGCTGGTTGGATAGTATCACCAGTTCAATGGACATGCACTTGAGCAAACTCTGGGAGAGAGTGAGGGACAGGGAAGCCTGGCATGCTGCAGTTAGCAAAGAGTTGGACATGACTTAGCAGCTGGAATGGCAACAACAAAAGCCTTCTTAGAGCTAGACAGACCAAAAAGAAAAAAGTAAAAGTTCAAATGGTTACCTTTGGGATTCAGGGGGATAACGTGCATAGTAACACCTCACTCTCAGTAGGAGTCGAGTAAAGACATCTGGATATGAATTAAGTTACTTGCACCAGCACACTGGCTTGACTTTGTTTTAAAGCATCTCAGCACACACATCTAAAGAACCTGCCTGCCAGTGCAGGAGACATGAGACATGGGTTCATCCCTGGGTCAGGAAGATCCTCTGGAGAAGGAAGTGGCACCCCACTCCAGTATTCTTGCCTAGAGAATCCCATGAAGAGAGGAGTTTGACCGGCTGCAGTCCATGGGGGTCACACAGAGTCTGACACGACTGAAATGACTTAGCACACACATCTCTTAAAATCTGTAGCAGTTCACACAGTGGAGACGGGACCACAGAAAGGCCAGATCCTGGCCACCTTGCTGAAATGGCAATGCTGCCTGGAAAACATAGCTGAAGAGAAAGCTGTACACATTGATGGCAGAAATCGCCAGGATGGTGGCAGGAAGTGTGATCCTGATGTCGAATGTCGGAGGTCGTTCAGAGACAGCAAGAAGAAAAGTGTTCTGGCTCATGGCCTGAACTTCAAAAGGAGAGAGATGGGGGTCCACGGGCAGCTGTGGGAGTCAGGAGGTCACAGGCTCCATCCCCTGGGCCAGTGGCGTGTGACCCCTTCACGCCAGGTGCCTACCCTCCTCTGTCCATGGCTCAGCTAGTCCATCCTGTGCTCTCCCGGCCAGCTGGTCGACAACCACCCTGGAACTCAATGACTGCAGTCGTTGTTGGGGGTGGAGGGCCTGCCTGTGTCAGCCTGTTTGATGGAGAACTTTCCAGGTGCACGTTTAAAGGGAAGGAACATCCTCTGACTCCCCGGGAAGAGAAACAGACACCTCCTCCGGCTGGGATTTCTAAGGTGTGAGAGAACTCCCCCGTGCGCTGTTCGTCCAGGAAGTGTTCCTGCCTGTAAGTTGAGCCTTCATGGAGCTGGAACCAGGGTGCTCAAACCTGTTTTCAGTGACAGAGCACCTGGAAGTCAGCTTCCTTTGCAGGACGTGATGAAACACCTGCATTTCTATGTCTCATAAGAACCGTGGTTGAACTCAGAGTACACCGATGTACTTCGCATGTAGTTGGGCCAGAAACATTCTGCTTGATTGAACATGCACACTTATGTGAAACAACCAAACCACAGCCTCCAGCAGACTGGCTCACGGAGGAGACGAGCTGCTGAGGCTCCAGACAAGTTTCCCCAGGACCCAGTTTCCAAGAGTCTCCACTGCATTCATTTCATTTCCAGTATTCATTTGCCAAGAGGTTTGGATGCTCTGCTAGTATTTGATAGCAGTCATCAAAGAAAAATGTCCGGAGAAAAACTTAAAATTGACTGTTACTAGTCATTAGCCTGGTGGTCTGTCATCTCTGTGGTCGCACAGAGTTGGACACAACTGAAGCGACTTAGCAGCAGCAGTGGCTTTTTTATTAGCAAATCAGAAAGAAAAAAATATTATATTTGTGGGACTTTGCAGTCAGAAAGACCTGGGTTTAAATCAAGAGTATTCTCTATTAGGAGAGTGGGCAAGTTAGTCAATCTCTTGGAACCCACTTCCTCTTCTTTGAGATGGAGATAATACCTTCTTGGCAGGATTATTCTCTAGTTTAGCGTTAGTGTCTGTAAAGCCCCCAGCATAGCACCTGCTCCATAGTATGAGGCTTAACAAATGCCAGGTATTGTTAATACTCTTGGCACCAGAACACTTTGTTCAGCTCCTGGAACACCAGTGTTCCATTAGGAGGGAAAGGCTGAGCTGGAAAAGGCCTCGAGGAGAATGAATTGTATCCCCCAACCTCCGCTGCCTCCCCGTCCCCCCTCCCCAACCAAAGGAGGCAACAGAGACTCAGAGAGGAGCCCCACAGTCACACACAAAGTTCGCAGCACATCAGGCCTAGAATCCCAACCTCAGCTGCTTCCCCACCACACTGTGTGGATCCAGCGCCTTTCGAGAGCAGCCCCTACTGCCCCTCAAGGGCACCAGCTGTTGCCTGCAATTTCTTCTCCTCTGGCTACCTGCCAAGGGCAGAGGATACGCAGTGATTCCCCAGGGGACCCACAACCCACCCCCGCTCCCCAGCTCCTGGTGACCGTGTCTGTTAAAGAAAACACTCCTCTCCAGGCTGTGCCCACACGTCTGTGCATCTTATTCTGTTTATTCCTCCTGCTGCGGCTTCGCTCTGTTTGGAGAGTTTGTCAAGGAGGCTGCCTGCCCCGGCGCCAGGGCATGGCTTGAGACGCTGCCATCGGGCCGAGCTGCAGGTGGGAGCCGGATGCCCGCCTGGGGCTGCAGACAGCAGGTCTGGGCAGAGGGCAAGGGATGAGGGGTGGAGGGAGACCTGTTGGCACTTGCCTGCGAGCCTCCAGGGAGAGAGAGACACCTGGCACAGGGCAGGCAGAAGCAACACAGAGGAGCCCAGGTGCACCTTAGTGACCATACAAAGACATCACTATCTTGAACACCATCTTTATTATGTAAAACATGCCCTAAGCTTTAAAAGATGTCGGTGGGTGCTCCCCCTCCCACCACAGTTCTGTTTCCCTTCTGGGTTCACAGCTCAGCAGGGGCGGCCGGCCCTCCAATCACCTCCGTGAACTTCTCTTATGTCACCAGCAGCCAATCAGAGAGGCTGTTGTTGAGTGTGCGATTCCAGGGTTATGACCCCGGGGGTTGACTTAATCCTGGCCAAGACCTAAGAAGCTTGACAGTTTTCGTCAGCAGGCTGAGCCTTTTAAATGGCTTTCTGAAAGCCTGCATGTTTTCCTAGGGCCACTTACAAACCTTCTCCGCATCTCCACCCCTCTGCTGACACCTCCTCCGCACACCGAGATGGAAAGCTGGTTTGCAAAGCCTGCGGCAGAGGCCAAGTGCGGCCCCCTGCTTCCTACTGTGCAGCTCCCAGCTCTGGGCCAGGACCACCTGTGCGTCCCACCTCTGGGTCCCCGGGGGTGCCCTGATCACATGCTTCTCTAAATCACCCAGACTAGGCCCTTCTGTCCCAGACCAGGTTATGCTTTGCCAGGACTTCCTGCCTTGTCATCCAGGTGCCTCCTTCCCTTGGCAGGATTGTCCCTGGTTTAGGCTCCATATGTCCCACATGGCTAAGACAGGGGACAGCAGGGGAACTCCAGCGGCCTGAAGCAATGCCGTACTTCGGCAGTCTTGGGATTCTGCCTTGCCTTGTGCCGGTCGCTGGCTGGGGCTGGACTGGGGTGGGAAGCAGAGTTCTGCTCTCTAGCCCAGCCCGTGCTGAGGACCTATCTCTTCTGGAACCCTGATGGTAGCCTCTGCCTCAAAACTCCCCTTGTTTGGTTTAGATATTCACCACGAATGAGAGAACTTCTGGATACTCAGGTGTCTACTTGCTTTCATTCTTCCCCTGGTCTGATCTAGCAGTCAATAAACCACTGCCCTCCAGACAAACAGGCTCCTCTTGGTCTTGTAAATAAAGCTGTGTTTGGACACAGCCAGTCCTGTACATTTAAGTATTGTCTGTGGCTGCTCACGCTACAGCAGTGGAGTCGAGAAGCTGGGATGAAGATCATGTTTTGGGAAGGCCAAAAATGTTTATGATTTGACCCTGCAGAGATTTTGCCAACCTCTTAAGTCATCTAGCAGGCTGCCCCCACCCCCGCCACTGCAGCTGATCTCTTAAAGCTGAGAGTCGATTGCACCATTCTTTTGTGTAAACAAAAAAAGCCTCCCGATTTACACTGTGTAGACAGACACTCCCTCCGGCAGCTCCACACAGCCAGGCACTCCCCCCCACCCTTCTCAAATTTGCACCCTCGGCCTCTGCACATGATCAGCTCTGATGTCACGCCTTCGCCCAGCCTACGACACCCTCGCGCTTCCTCCATCTGTGAGGCCCCTAGACATCCTTTAACACCCAGTTCACATGCCATCTCCCTTGTGCACCCTTCCTGGATACTCAGCAGAATTAATGGCTCCCTGCTCTGTGCTCTTTGGACAGACAACCACCACTGTGCTGACCATATGGGATGGCAATGACGTCTTTATGTGCTTGTCTCCCCCACAAGACAGTGAGCTGCTAGAGATCAGGGACCCTGTCACACTGCCTTTCTGCCCCTGCCAGGAACCGAGATGAATCATCCAGATGATAAGTTAGAAACAGACCTTCAGAAAAGAGCCAGGAACCTGACTGCAGCATCTTATCCAGGCCGCTTCTCACGGTTGATGGCAGGGTTCTTTCCTATCTCTGGTAGCTGGAATATCATAGGTGCTCCAGAAAATGTCTTAATGAGTGAGTGTGTAAATATATATATATATATTTTTTTTCTTCTAATCTAACATCAAAATGCGGTAAACACATTGTTACATTTCCTTTATCATCAAGTATCTTCCGGACTTTGAAAAGTAGTCTGTCTCTACCCAAAGATATACAAATGGCCAATAATAGCACATGAAAAGATGCTCAGTATTATTAACCATTAAGGAAATGGCAAATCAAAACTACAGCAAGTCACTTCACACCCACTAGGAAGGCCATAATAAAAAAGACGGGTAGTCAGTGTTGGTGGGATGTGGAGTAACTGGAATCCTTGTCCACTCGGGTAGGAGTGAACCATGGCACAGAAGCTGTGTAAACCAGTTTGGTAGTCCATCGGGCTACCAAATGACCTAGCAGTCCGGCTCCTGACCATGTGCTCAGGAGGGATGAAAACACACCTCTGCACAAAAACACACACAGCAATAGTCACAGCAGCATTATTCATGATAGCAAAAAAGTAGAAATGGTATAAATGTCCATCAACTGAAAAATGGACAAGTGTGGTGTCTCCCTTACAAAGAAATATTATACAGCCTTAAAAAGGAACAAAATTCTAATATGTGCTATGAGATGGATGACCCTTGAAACATTATACTAAGTGAAAGAAGCCGGTCACAAAAGGCCGCATGGTGTAAGATTGCATTTATATGAAATACTCAGAATAGGTAAATCCATAGAGACAGAGAGTAGACAAGTGTTGGCCTAGGTTTAGTGGGGATAGAGTTTGGGAGAAGTTTGGGAGAAAAGTTTGAGAGAAAAAGAAGTAACTGCTAAAGGACAGGGAGTTTCTTTTTGGGGTTGATGAAAATGTTCTGGACTCAGATAGTGGTGATAGTTGTACTGCTTTGTGAATAGACTAAAATAATTGAACTATACACTTCAAACAGGCTTATTTTATGGCAGCAGATTATAAGCATGTATGTGAGTTTTAAGTACTGTTGTTGAATAGAACTAAAATCGGTGAATTCTACCAATTCATTATCCTGGTTGGGAAATTGTACTGTAATTTTTTTTTCATTGTACTGTAGTTGATGTGCAATATTATATAAGTTTGGGGTGTATAACGTAGTGATTCACAATTTTAAAGGTTATACTCCTTTGATAGTTGCTATAAAGTAGTGGCTTCCCCCTGACCCTGGTGTTGTACAATATATCCTTGTAGCTTATCTCATATAGAAAAGTTCATACCTTTGAATCCCCTACCCCCTGCTGCCCCTTCTCCCTTCCCTCTCCTCACTGGTAGCCACTAATTTGTTCTCTGAATCTGTAAGTCTGTTTCTTTTTCTGTTGTTGTTGCTGTATTTACTAGTCTGTTGTATTTTTCAGATTAAGTATTTGTCTTTCTCTGTCTGACTTATTTCACTCAGCGTAACGTCCTCCCAGTCCATCCATGTCATAGATGGCAGGATTTCGTTCTTTCTTACAGCTGTGTAATGTTCCAGGGTGTGTGTGTGTGTGTGTGTGTGTGTATCACATCTTCTTTACTCATTCATTCATTCATTGATGGACACTGAGGTTGCTCCTGTATCTTGGCTATTGTAAACAATGCTGCTGTGAGCATTGGGGTGCAAATATCTTTTCAATGTAGTGTTTTTCTTTCCTTCAGGTATATACCCAGGAGTGGAATTATTGGGTCTTATGATAGTTCTAGTCTTAGTTTTCTGAGAGACATTCATACTGTTTCTACAGTCACTGCACCAATTTGCTGTCCCTCTAAGAGTGTATAAAAGGGTTCCCTTTTCTCCCCATCCTTGCCAGCATTTGTTATTTGTACTCTTTTTTATGATGGGAATTGAGACTGTGTGCGGTAATCTTCCATTGTGGCTTTGATTTGCATTTCTTTAATGATTAGTGGTGTTAAGCTCTTTTTCGTTCGCCTGTTACCCACCTGCATGTCCTCTTTGGAAAAACGTCTATTTAGGTCTTCTGCCCAGTTTCTACTCAGATTGTTTGTTTGTTCATTTATTTATTTTTATGACGTTGAGTTGTATGAGCTGTATGGATATATCGGATATTAACCCCTTATTCATCATATCATTTGCAAATATGTTCTCCCATTCTGTAGAGTGTCTTTTCATTTTGTGGATGGTTTCCTTTGCTATACAAAAGCTTTGAAATCTAATTAGGTCTCATTTGTTTCTCTTTGCTTTTATGTCCTTTGCTTTAGAAAACAGATCAAAAACAATTGCTTTATGTCAATGTCAAAATTTGATTGATGTCAAAGAGTGTTCTGCCTATGTTTTCATGTAGAAATTTTATGGCTTCTGGTCTTACTTTTGGGTCTTTCATCTATTTTAAGTTTATTTTTGCATATGGTTAGAGAATATTCTAATTTCACTCTTTCACTTGTGGATGTCCAGTTTTCCCAACATCGTTTATTGAAGAGATTGTCTTTCCTCCATTGTATATTTCTTCCCTTATCATAGATTAATTGACCATAAGTTTGTGGGTTTATTTATGGGATTCTATCCTATTCCATTGATCTGTGTGTCTGTTTTTGTGCCAGTACCCTACTGTTTTGATCACTGTAGCTTTGTAGTAGAGTCTGAGGTCAAGGAACTTGATTCCTTCAGCTCTGCACTCCTTTCTCAAGATTGTTTTGGCTATTCAGAGAGCTTTTATGTCTCCATACGAATTGTAAAATTATCTCTTCTAGCTTGAACTGTAGTTTTGCAAGGTGTTACCACTGGGTGAAAGTTACACAAGATCTCTCTCTTTTATTTATTACAACTGCATGGAACCTACAGTGATCTAAAAATACAAAGTTTAATTTAAAAACATACTGGATCTTTTCCCTGTTCCTCTCCTCCCAAAATAAGAATGTCCCAGGAGCAGCATGTCCCTGTTCTTTCAATGATGTTGCTATTTGATGGTATCTCTCACTTGTTGGAAACCACAGGCCTAAGTCACTGACACTATGAATTTTTCAGGAGCTGACCAAAGTATTGGATGCACCAAAAATGTTTATTGACTCCAAAAGGTGGAAAGAAAACCACAGAATCACGGACAAATGTTTAGATGTCTAACAAACTATGATCTTACATCAAATATCAGCTGTAACTCAACTCGGCTTGTGTCCTTCTGTGTGTGTGTGTGTATCATACATCCTGAATATTTAATGTGAGGTATCATGAGGATTTGAAACCCACGGGTGACCTGGTTTAGAATCCCATCTTTACCTCTTGCAGCTCTGTGGCTTTGGCTATGTTTCTTAACTTGAGTCTCGACCTCATTATCTGTGAGAAGAAAGTTACAGAATCTCCTCCACAACAATGTTGTGAAGATTAAAATTACATGTATAACTAGTTCATGTGAAAGCCTCAGTGGGGCACGTGCCCCATAGTAAGGCAGTTGTTACGGTAACACCCGGGATGCTGATTGACACTCTGTTGTTCCCTGACAGATGTTTGTAGGTCACTGGGGCTGATGCTAAAAGCCTCAAGCCCAGTAGGTCCTTGGTTTGCACTTGTCAATGGCTTTGTGCTTAACCAGAGCCAGAGGGACCGCTTCTATTGCTGGCCCTGCTGGAGGAACAGCTGAAGCAAGAAAACAATCGCCTGTAACACTGGAGGCTCCAGCTAATATTGTTTTATGAAAACTACGAAAACGGTGTGGAAAGACCACACGAGGGGTGGAGCCAGCTAAGATTTGCATCCTGAGGTCAGCTGGTGGTTGACTGAGTCACGAAGCGTTTCATACAAATCATGAGCCAGCAACGACTGTGGTTTTCCTTGCTGAAACACAGGGTACCTGTCCTTTAAGAGCTATTTTTAGAAATCTGTGATTTGTGGTGTCTGACCTGTAAAAAGGCTTGCATACAACTTAAGTCAAACATGGTGATACATTCACTCAGTCGTCTTTATTGAAAGGCATAAGATTATGTGCCTTGGGACCCCGCCATAGCCTTAAAGCAAGGCTGGGCTTTCATGTTGCGTCACCTCTGGGATCACTGTTTGGGACAGCTCTGCAAACGTGTGTCAGGGGCTGTCACCTCACTGAGCACCAAGGACATAGAACAGCAGCTCCAACGCTCACAGGACCAGACATATACGTGTAAAAGACAAACAGTGATAAAGCAAAGCAAAACAATACAGAACAGAAAAAACTGGACATCTTCAAGGAATAAACATCAGCGATTCTCTGAATGTTTTATCTTGTTAGAGATAATGCTGCAAGAAAAATGATCATGAAGGTCATATTCGTATTTCTAGCTCTTGAAGAGTATTGTTTTAGAAAAAAAATGGAACAGCAGAAATGCACTGATATACTAAGGCAAGAGATCAGAAATGAAGAGATCAGGGTTGTGTTACAGGCTCTGCCACTTACCTACTGTGCAACTTTAGCCATGTCCCTTAACCTCTGTGGATTTCAGTTTCCTTAATGGTAAAATAATAATAACAGTAATAATAGCCGCCTCACTGGTTTGGTGTGAAATGAAGTCAGAGAAATGGAGTCTTATTCATTCATTCAGTTATTTTTGGCTGTGCTGGGTCTTTGTTGATGTTTTCTGGTTTTTCACTAGTTGCAGCAAGTGGGGGTGACTCTGCTGTGGTGTGTGGGTTTCTAACTGTGTTGGTGGCTTCTCTTGTGGAGCTTAGGGTCTGTGGCTTGGAGCTTCAGTAGTTGAGGCATGTGCACTCGGTACTTGCGGCTCCCAGGCTCTAGAGCACAGGCTCAGTAGTTGCGGCACACAGGCTTAGTTGCTCCCTGACATGTGAGATCTTCCCAGACCAGGGGTCGAACCTGTGTCCCCTGTATTGGCAGGTGGGTGGAATCTTTTTTTCAAATATAAGTAACATTGTAGGAAATTAGAGAACGTTCTCAGTCATAGGCTGTTGACAGATGACCAGGACCACAGAGTCGTATCATTTCCAAAATGTGTTTGGTTTTCAGGTTTTAGGCCAAAGTTAGAGCATGAAGTAAAAATTCCGGAGCAGTGGAAGGAGACCACTGCATGAACCTACTTTATAAACTTTTCCTGTTTTTGTTTTTCAAGAGATTTAGGACATTCAGTTGATAAAAGGAGAATGTGTGTCTCCACGGGGAGGGCAAATGTTCATCCACTAACAGTGAAGGTCTGACGTGCTGGGTTAGGAGGGTCGTGCGGCAGGAGAGTTTGACCCGATGTAGTGTATGCTCTGGGCAGAGAAGGGGCAGTCAAGACTTAGGTGTTCACTGGCCTTGCATGTCTAAAGAGAGGGAATTGTGTTAGCTCAGGGAAGAGAAAACAAAGGTGGATTATGATAAATCTACAAGACGGCAATAGGAGGCTAATGGAAAGCCACTCAGCAAACAGTAAGTGAGCCCCTGTCTTCTGCCAGTTGCTTATTTCTCAGTGTTCTAAACAACAGGCCTTGGAGTCAGTAGTGAAAGTCACTCAGTCGTGTCTGACTCTGTGACCGCGTGGACTATACAGTCCATGGAATTCTCTATGCCAGAATACTGGAGTGGGTAGTCTTTCCCAACCCAGGAATCGAACCCAGGTCTCTTGCATTGTGGGCGGATTCTTTACCAGCTGAGCCACCAGGGAAGCTCAAGAATACTGGAGTGGGTAGCCTATCCCTTCTCCAGTGGATCTTCCTGACCCAGTAACTGAACCGGCGTCTCCTGCATTAGAGGCGGATTCTTTACCAACTGAGCTATCAGGGAGTCAGTAGACTGAAGTTTAAATCCTGGCTCTGCGACTTGATCTGTGGCTTCAGGCAAGCAGTGTAATCAGCCATGTTAAACTCTTAATCCCAGGTAACGAGTGGTCTGACGGAGGTGTGTGCAGAGGGCCTGGGAAGCTTCTGGTCAAGCTAATGTCGTAAGGTCATTCTCTGAGGCTCTCCCCTGCTCCAAATATATGAAATGGCAGATAAAGTATGAAAAGAAAGAGAAAAAACATAGCCACATGAGAAGACATAATAATAAATATCTCTGTGGAGCGTAAATGGAACACAGTGATAAATGGGCCAGCAGGGCTCTGAGTGGAGGAGCGGGCAGAGGCGACCAGGAATTAGCCTTTGTTCAGTGACAGGAGAGGCAAGGGCAAAGGCCAGCTCAGGGCCCCTGGGGAAGGAAGAGTGTTCTCTTTGTTCACGCAAGTGCACACACACACACACACACACACCTGTGAAAGGTGGCTGAGAAATCCACAGCTCTTTGGACATGTGGCTTATGAAGGGATGTTCCCTGGGAGGCGGAGGGGCTGAGGTCAAGGCCAGCCTTTCCAGTGACTTGTGCCTGGACGTGCACGTCCGCCCCAGGTGGGTGGAGAGTCCACCACGGGGACCCAAGCCATCTCCACGAAACTTGATTTTGGACTAGGAGCCCAAGGGTCTGGATGGAGGCCACAAGAAACCTTACAGGGAAGAAGGAAGGAGTGAAGCAGAAAGACTGGGATGGGGGGAGGGAGGGGGTTCAGGAGGGGGAATGCAGCCTCAAACGAAGCACACGAACCAGAATCCCAGAGTCTCTAAGGCAAATCGACGCCAAGACAGAGCCAAGCAAAATACAGTTCCTTCTGTCGGAAAGCTTCCTGGGAGGGCAGTGACTTGCCCATCCAGAATGACTGCCATTGTGTGTTGTGGAAATATTATCATTAGGCCCATCATGTGGGCTTTCTCCTGGGGAATGTGTTCTCAAACCTGATTTATAGAAGTCAGTTTTAGTCTAGATTCTTAACCCTGGAGAGAGGAGGGGCGGGAGTGGAGGTGGGGGCGGAATGACTATTTTTTGAGCTACACACTGCTCTTGTTTTGCACACACTTTCTCAGTAACCCACACCCCAGCTCTGGAAGCCGGGTGTTCTGAGCCCAGGGCTGCCAGCTGAGGCTCCAAAAGGACTTCAGTTGCATTTATTTCCCCTGGAGCCCAGGAGGTGGTGAGGTGGGAATTTGAACCCATGTCTGGCTGTTCTAATGCTCTTTCCACTTAAAAATAGAGACTGGGTGGCATCTTTCTTTATATTCCTGGCACCTAGCACAGTGTAGGGTACATGAAAGATACCCAGTAAGTGTTGGCGCAAAGAAGGGAAGCCCGTCAATCAACCCACAAGCTCCTGTGGGCGGTCCCTCCTTCCACTAAACAGTAGAGACAGGAGCCGACCACATCGACACACAGGCCGGTGGATCCCTGATGAATGTCTGCTG
Source organism: Oryx dammah (assembly GCF_014754425.2). Classification (NCBI taxonomy): domain Eukaryota; kingdom Metazoa; phylum Chordata; class Mammalia; order Artiodactyla; family Bovidae; genus Oryx; species Oryx dammah. Next base: position 4,836,206 of record NW_024070193.1, read on the forward strand.
TGGGAAAGATGAAAAGTGGTTGCTTTTCCATCATTAGACTCTTTAATCTCACCCTAGCCTGCTGATCCTCACTGTTAGATCTCTCTCACACCACTGAGTCCTCTCCACCCCCACAGCCCCTTTCCCCACCCGGGACACCTTGGTTCCTCACCCCTGCGGTGCGCCTCCCGTCAGTCCATCCCCACACTGCAGATACCGTCATCCCTCCCCGTTAAAATCCTTGCATGTTTCCATCACCCTGAAAACAAAAAGCCGTAAAACCGTTCATGCCTTAACGTGACCTAGGAGTCCCTTACCATCTGCCTTGACTGGGCCTCCTCCTTGCCTAGAAGCGCCCTCCGTTTGGCTCTCTACCCTTCAGGGACCTGGATTTGTCTCTGTTCCTCAGACCTGGATGGCTTCTACCTTGGTACACACTCTTCTTTCCTTCTGTTACCTGCCACACTCCTGCTGCACCCCCAACCTCAGCTGGACATGGACTCTGCAAGGCAGCCTCCTCTGTCCACCCAAGACTGAGCTGAGACCCATGCTGTGGGCCCCCAGGGCTCTCTGTTCACTTCCTTCCAAAACTCCTAATACAACTTTAACTGTTTCTTAAATGTCCCTCTCCCCACCTGGACTCGTTTCCTAGCCCCCAGGGGCTGTCCCACCCTTCACCAGCTTCTCCTGAGCACCTTCTCAGTGAATGGGCATGTAAGAGATGCCCATGAACACATGTTGGGCTTCATGCATGATTCTCACGCCACACTGAAGTGTGCCACACGCGCGGTGATTGAAGGGAAGTGACACGGAATTGCTTCTAAATCGCAGAATCAGAGCAAAGATTAAACAGCCCTATGATTTACTAGTGAGTGACTTTTAGCTGGGGTTCTCTTGACGATCTGAAGAATAAGTTTAAGAGCACTGTCATTTCCCTCTCTGCAGCTGGCAGTTAATCAAGCTCCAGTGGGGCCCGGTTCCCACGTGGGGAATAAACAAGGTGACATCATGGTGGCATACTCCCAAGGGACTGTGCAAGCTGTCCGTTCCGTGTGCTGGGTGGAAGAGCCTGTCCTTGCTCCCTTGGGCTGCTGGTCATCTTTGTGCGGCGTCTGACTCTGTCAGGCCTCCAGGGATGGGTGACACACTTCAGTCTCCCGGTTCCTCCCCCCTCCTTGCGACCCTCATGATCTAGCCCATCCTTCGGGGCGGTGGCCTCCGCTGCACACACAGAGCTCCAGGGAAACAGCGTCTCTGCACACAGGCTTTCAAATTGAGCATACTCAGATTTCCCCCCATCCCTTGGATAGCAACATCCCAGATAACATCAAAATGTGTAAAACTTTCCCACTTCATCCCTCTCTCATTTGCTGGTGGGTCTTATGATTATTGAAGAAAAAAGATAGATTGCAGAGTGCAGTGTTCCACACACTGTAGAGATAGATTGCACTCTGTGATCTAGGTGGCCGTTTCACCTCCTTTGCTTCAGTTCTTTGAAAACAACAGGAGAATAATGGTTCATAGGGTGTTTACAGAAGTTTGAAGCTAATAGATATTCAGAGTTATAATTATTCCCAGCAAATAGCTAATCACTAAGTGTTAACTGTTCCTATTACTTTTTAGAAAAATTCTGGGCTATGCTGGGTCTTCGTTGCTCTAGGAGGGCTTTCTCTAGCTGCGGTGAGAGGGCTGCTCTTCCTTGCGGGGCCTGGGCTGCTTACTGCAGTGGCTTCTCCTCTTGCAGAGTGCAGGGTCTCGGGCGCTCAGACTCCGGGAGTCGAAGCACGGGGGTTCAATAGTTGTGGTGTACAGGCTTAGTTGCTTGGCAACATGTGGGGTCTTCCTGGACCAGGGATCAGACCTGTGTCCCCTGCATTGGCAGGTGAATTCTCAGCCACTCTACCACCACGGAAGTCCCTACTCTTATTCTTATACTGTATCTCTCGTGAGAGCAATGTGGTCTGTATATAAGGACATGGGCTTTGGAATCCAGAAGGCTGGTTTTCTATCTTGACTCCGTCACTTACTGGCTCTGTGACTTCAGGGAAGTTATTGAACTTAGAGCCTCCCCTTGATCGGAGTAGGATAGAGATGAATACCACTGACCTCAACAGTCGTCGTGAATATTCACTGAGAGACTGTCTAGAAAGCACCTGGGGAAGGTCAGACACAGAGGAGGCACCCAGTAAGTGATATAGCTCATTTCCAGTACATAATACGTGAGCATCGTGCTCACGTTAGCCTGTTGCAGGCGGTCAGGGAGGAAGGAAAGGCAAGTAGCAGCCCACAGACTAGCTAGCTGCTCAGTGGCTCTAGCATTAGGACCGACATGTATTAGTGTGTGGGAAAGAGTGTGTGTGTGGTAGTCACTCAGAAGTGTCCACGGACTGTAGCCCACCAGGCTCCTCTGGCCATGGGATTCTTCAGGCAAGAATACTGGAGTGGGTTACCATTTCCTTCTCCAGGGGATCTTCCAAACCCAGGGATAGAACCCAGGTCTCCTGCATTGCAGGCAGGTGCTTTGCTGTCTAAGCCACTAGGGAAGCCCGATAACGTTTATTGGGAAAGAGAAGAAAAGTAAAAGGTGCTCAGTCGTGTCTGATTCTTTGCAATCCCACAGACCATAGCTCATTATAGTCTGTCCATGGGATTCTCCAGGGAAGAATACTGGAGCGGGTTGCCATCCCCTCTCCAGGGGATCTTCCCGACCCAGAGATCGAACCTGGGTCTCCTGCATTGCAGGCAGATTCTTTACCATCTGAGCCACCCAGAAAGCCACCTCCACCAGCAATATTGAGAAAGAGAGCTAACATGTATTGAGCACCTACTGTGTGCCAGAGCTTCCCTGGTGGCTCAGATGGTAAAGCATCTGCCTCCAAGGCGGGAGACCTGGGTTCGATCCCTGGGTTGGGAAGATCTCCTGGAGAAGGAAATGGCAACCCACTCCAGTATTCTTGCCTGGAGAATCCCACGGAGCATGGTAGGCTACAGTCCGTGGGGTCGCAAAGATTCGGACACGACTGAGTGACTTCACTTTTCACTTTTACTGTGTGCCAGACACTTTAAATAAGACCATTTGAGCCTCAGAAAGACTCGCAAAGAAGGGATTGTCTAGTTTCCGGGTAAAAAGGCAGACAGAATATTTGTTCAGGTCTCACAGTAAGTGAACAGCATGGCTCGAGGTCTACCCCAGAACTGTGTGATGCCTGAAACACGGCTTTCCTCGTCCTTACAGAGTACCCAGGCATGGATATTACAGAATACCTTACAGAATACCCAGGCGTGGGACTGCAGTTGTAAGGGTGAAGAGGGCGTGGCCAGGAGTGGGCAGAGGGGAAGTCACTGCAGGTGTGAGAACCACAGGGAGAAGCTGGAGTGGCAGAGGCTCTGGGAGGGGGTTCAGTCCTCTCTAGAGTGACAGAGGAGGTGGGAGAAGGGCCTGGGAGGAGGGGCCATGGAAGGTCCTGCGTGGCGGCAAGAGGAGGGCATGGGGTCGGGGCTGGCCAGTGAGGGCACCTGGTCACACAGCTCGAGACAGGCACCTCCTCTGCAGGTTGAAGCCGGACTCCCACCTGGGGCACTCCGGGACCCCACATGCCTTTCCTCACAACCCTGATAGCCGCCCTCTTTGCATATCTCCAGTCTCTCCCTCTACCCTGAAGGCCCATTCCCAAGGCTTCCTTTTGTTTTCCTGGCTTAGGCATCTGCCAAGGTCAAGAAGGCAATGGCACCCCACTCTAGTACTCTTGCCTGAAAAATCCATGGATGGAGGAGCCTGGTAGGCTGTAGTCCTTGGGGTCGCTAAGAGTCGGACATGACTGCGTGACTTCCCTTTCACTTTTCACTTTCATGCATTGGAGAAGGAAATGGCAACCCACTCCAGTGTTCTTGCCTGGAGAATCCCAGGGACAGGGAAGCCTGGTGGGCTGCCGTCTATGGGGTTGCACAGAGTCGGACACGACTGAAGAACTTAGCAGCAAGGTCAAGAAGAACAGGGCTGGGGACTCGGGGGGAGGGAGAAGAAGTGGCTCCCTCCAGCCCCACTGGGAGGAAGTCGGACTTTTCCCGGTTCATCCCGGGGCAAGTTCAGAGTGCAGAGCAGAGTTGAGGGAACGGGACTGAAGTAGGGGGACGCTGAGGGGTCACTGCAGCTGCCCAGGGAGAGTTGTGGTTCTCTGGTCGTGGGCCGTCCTGAGGTAGGAGAGTAAGGAAAAGAGAGATGTGAGACACCCTTAGACGGTTGGAATAAATCGGTCACTGATTGGCTGTGAGAGCTGAGATGGGGGGAGGACTCGAGAGGACACTCAGGTCTCCAGGCCCTGGGGAGCAGGGAGCCTGGTTACCTGCTGGAGAGATGGGGGTGGAGCCAATTGAAGAGGAGGCTGCCCAAGGGCTTTGCACAAGTTTGAGAAACACCAGGGATAGATGGGGGATCTAGCTGCATCTGATTCATGAGTGTGAAACCCATGAGAGCCCTTTTTTTGTTCTGAATGTATGTATTTATTTATTGGTTGCTGCACACGGGCTGTCTCAAGCTGCCTCGGGTGGAGGCTGGTCTCTAGTTGGGGTGCACGGGCGTCTCATTGCAATGGCTTCTCTTGTGGATGGGGCACAGGCTCTCGGCACTCGGCCTCAGTCATGGTGGTGCTTGGGCATAATTGCTCTGCAGCACGTGTGATCTTCCCAGACCAGGAACTGAACCCCTGTCCCCCACACTGGCAGTCAGGTTCTTAACCACTGGGCCACCAGGCAAGTCCCCAGGAAAGGTCTTAATGGCCAGCTGAGATCAATCACGATTTCTACCCCTGAGCAAGTCTCCTCTAGAAACTCCTGGAAAAGGCTTTTTCTCTTCCTCTGGATGTTGTGGTGTGAGAGTGTGTGACCCAGACCTGCAGTAGCCGTTTCACTGCCACAGGGGCAGAGCTTGGAATCAGCAGACAAATTAGGCCCCCAGGAGGGAGAGCTGTGGGAGGGGGAAGCCGGGCCCCGTGTGGAGCCCGTCCCCGCCAAAGCTTCAGTTCTCTGGCTCAGTACATGAGAGGGAGCCTGACTAGGGCAACCGGGATGTTAGCCTGCACATGCCCCAAGCTGACAGTGAACCAGGCCTCTGTTTGACGCCCAGGCCCTTCAACAGGTTTTACTGAAGCGGGATGGGCGTCTCAGCCACCATCACAACCTTTCCGTATATTTGGAGGGTTAGAACCCGGGTCTCAGAGGGTCGGAGCCTCACGTGGGCCTGATTCTGGGAAGTAGACCTTTTACAGTCCATACCGAGAAACCTATTTAGACATGGACACTCCTTGACACCTTTTGTCTTGTGGTCATACACTAACATCAAGATTTTCCAGGATCCAGGACGGCCTGCATAGTCTTCACAACCAAAGCAGGTCTTGCCATCGTTAGAAACCAACCTGGGAACAAGCAGAGCTGACAGGGCTCAAGCTACGTCGGGTCTGAACGGACATGGCCCCTCGCTTCATTGCCCGAAAGCTGTACATCTGTTTCAGATTGTACATTGTGTGTCTGTGCTTTGATTCACAGCAACTTCCCATGTTATGGAATTGATTTGCACTGAACACCACTGTCGATAAAAAGAAATAAGTGTCTGAAGAAGAAAGACAGGCTAACAGCAGATCCTGGCCAACTGTTGTTAACAATGGACTGTCTGTCCTGTGTGGCTTGAAGCTGCACAGAATTCAAGGGCCTCTCCTGGGGCCCCTCATCACTGCAAGGCCAAGGAAACAGGCTTTGGTGGTGGGACCTGCAGTACATGACCACAGGATTCCAGTCTCTAGGTTTGTGATCTGAAGAGCATGGACTTTGGAGACAGACTTGAGTTCAAGCCCCAGTTCCACCACAACGAAGTTACTTAACAATCACAAACATGAATATAATCGAACTTATTTCTTGGGTAGTAGTGAGTGAAAGTCACTCAGTCATGTCCGACTCTTGAGACCCCATGGACTGTAGCCTGCAAGGTTCCTCTGTCCATGGGATTCTCCAGGCAAGAATACTGGAGTGGGTTGCCATTTCCTTCTCCAAAGGTGATCAGCTTAAGTCAGGTTTAAATCCCTTATAAGTTTACCGATGGCATTTTGTTGATGCTGATCACAATTCTTTCTCTGAACTACCATACTACAATGCCCTGTAATTTCTTTTTTTTTTTTTTTTTTTTAAGGAGGCAGGTGTTTAAAAATGGACTCATTTGTTGGTTTTTTAAGACAATTCCACATAATGTTACTAGTGGGCTAATGATGGAATTCAGCTTGCCACCCACCAGGCCACTCTTCAAAGCAAGCTGCTTTATAGAACTTTCCCAACTGTGCGAGAATTTTGGGGTTAACTAGCAACAAGCCTGAAAGTTTGATTACGTATATAAGTACAAAGCTGGTTCATCAAATCCCTGTTCTGGCCCTCAACCCAGTGCATTTCAACTAAGGCGGCATCTACCTGCTCCTTAAAGTTTATCAGACACTTGAATAAGTAAAGTCCAGCCACTCCTTGGAGATGGTTCCCTTTTTCAGACACTGGGCTGCTGAAGGGCTCAGGAGCCTCATGGTCCTGGGCTCCATTACTAGAGCCTTTACAACCTTCCAGAACCTCAATGTCCCCCTTTTCCTCACTCCTTTCATCCTCCGTGGGTTCTGGGTTTTCCTCCTGGGAAACCGAGTCCTGGCTGGGGCCGTGGCCCCCCACAGTGGCAGACTCGCCTTCCGGTGGAGCAGGGGCCCCAGGGCACTCTCCTGGGGGCCCTGGGCAACATCCTGGCTCCTGCCAGACCCTGGGGGAGACTTTTTCTCTTCCAAGGCTTCGATCACGTCCTTGGGCGCTAGGGGCCCTTCTCTTAGCCGTCTCACTCGGTCTCTCTTCTTCCTCCTTAAGTGAATCCAGGAGTTTTCTGTGGCCGTTAGGAAAAGGCTGATTTCCTCCTTTCCGCAGGGAACTCATTTATGCTGGACCTTTAGGTCAGTGAGGATTTTTTCAGTCCATGCTGTCACAACCACGATGCCTTCCACTGTCTCAGGGCCCAGAGATGACGCTTGGAGGGCTAGTTCTTCTATCACAGACCCCAGGGCTACAAACGTAATGGGCTTCCTTGGCTTCCCTAGTTTTCTTCACTTACTGGGTGGTGATGGTCCTGTTATGTCATCATAAAAACTCCAAGCCAAAGCCCATCTCATTGTCCGAGCCTGGCAGAGCTCAGTATAGGTGACTTTAGGAACCCTTTGCATGTGAAATTCTTCCTTCAGAGGAGCCAGGCTGCATTTCTTTCCCAGCACACCCAAGCATTCTTCTTGGGTATTGAGCGTCAAATGGTATTAAGTATCATTTGAAGGTGCCCGGCAGGCCCCCTCTGGGATCTCAGATTTTTGTAATGCAGATAACAGCCACAGGGTCAAATCTCGGGCTGTCCACCATACCATCCAAGTGACCCCTGTGGTAGCTCCCCACAAAGAGAAAACTCTTCAAAAAATGTCAATTTCTGCTCCTGTTCTCTATCATTTTACTGCTCAGTATAAGAATACCCCAAACATTCATAACTTCAATATGAGACATTCTAATTACTTTGGGGCTGAAGACTGAGATCTAATGTGTGAAATGTTAGTGCTGAACATACGTTCTCATCTGTGTCCACTAGCATTCTTTCAACTTGACTGACATATAAGTTAGGTCTGATTTAGGTGCATGGCTCAAGGACCTCTGACAAATGTATGCACGTATGTAACCACCGATCAAGGCATACGGGGTTTGCACCAGAAAGCTTCCTCATGCCTCTTTGCAGTCAGTCCCTCCTAAGCCCTAACCCAGGGAACCACTGACCACACCTCCGCCATCAGAAATCAGATGTGTCTTCTCCCGAATGTCCTATGGATGAAATCACACAGGTGGTCTTTCCTGTCTGCTTGCTTTTTTCCACCGTCATGTTTTTGGGATTCATCCCATGTATTAGTAGGTTGTTCCCTTTACTGCTAAGAACTAATCCATTGTGTCACAATTTGTTTACCTATTTACTTGGCTTCCCTGGTAGCTCACTTGGTAAAGAATCCATCTGCAATGCAGGAGACCCTGGTTCGATTCCTGGGTCAGGAAGATGCCCTGGAGAAGAGATAGGCTACCCACTCCAGTATTCCTGGGCTTCCCTTCTGGCTCAGCTGGTAAAGAATCCACCTGCAATGCAGGAGACCTGGGTTTGATCCGTGGGTAGTTGAGGGACATTTGTTTCCAGCTTTTTTGCTGTTATAAATAAAGCTGCTCTTTGTGTGCAAGTCTTTCAGTAACGTTTCATTTCTCTTGGGCGTGTATCTAGCTGCAGAACTTCAGAGTTATGTGATAAGTATATGTTTAAATTTTTAAATGTTTCTAAAAAGTGCCCAACAGTGTGTGAGAGGTCCAGTTGCTTCACAGTCTTTGCTGACACTTGATACTCTTTTAGCCATTTTAGTGGAAATGAAGTGGTAACGTTGTGCTTTATTACTAACTTTTAAAAAAAGTTGGTGGGAAAATGCATATAACATAAACTTTTACCATCTTAACCATTTTAAGTATACAGTTCAGTGGCACTAAGTACAGTCACATTTTGTGTGACCCTTCAGCTCAGTCCAGTTCAGTTCAGTCGCTCAGTTGTGTCCGACTCTTTGCGACCCCATGAATCGAAACACGCCAGGCCTCCCTGTCCATCACCAACTCCCGGAGCTCACTCAGACTCACGTCCATCAAGTCCGTGATGCCATCCAGCCATCTCATCCTCTGTCATCACCTTCTCCTCCTGCCCCTAATCCCTCCCAGCATCAGAGTCTTTTCCAACGAGTCAACTCTTCACATGAGGTGGCCAAAGTACTGGAGTTTCAGCTTCAGCATCATTCCCTCCAAAGAAATCCCAGGGCTGATCGCCTTCAGAATGGACTGGTTGGATCTCCTTGCAGTCCAAGGGACTCTCAAGAGTCTTCTCCAGCACCACAGTTCAAGAGCATCAATTCTTCGGCGCTCAGCTTTCTTCACAGTCCAACTCTCACATCCATACACGACCACTGGAAAAACCATAGCCTTGACTAGACGGACCTTAGTTGGCAAAGTAATGTCTCTGCTTTTGAATATGCTATCTAGGTTGGTCATAACTTTTCTTCCAAGGAGTAAGCGTCTTTTATTTTTTTTTTTTATTTTTTATTTTTTTTGCGTCTTTTAATTTCATGGCTGCAGTCACCATCTGCAGTGATTTTGGAGCCCCAAAAAATAAAGTCTGACACTGTTTCCACTGTTTCCCCATCTGTTTCCCATGGAGTGATGGGACCAGATGCCATGATCTTCATTTTCTGAATGTTGAGCTTTAAGCCAACTTTTTCACTCTCCTCTTTCACTTCATCAAGAGGCTTTTTAGGTCCTCTTCACTTTCTGCCATAAGGGTGGTGTCATCTGCATATCTGAGATGATTGATATTTCTCCCAGCAATCTTGATTCCAGCTTATGTTTCTTCCAGTCCAGCGTTTCTCATGAGGTACTCTGCATATAAGTTAAATAAGCAGGGTGACAATATACAGCCGTGACGTACTCCTTTTCCTATTTGAAACCAGTCTGTTGTTCCATGTCCAGTTCTAACTGCTGCTTCCTGGCCTGCATACAGATTTCTCAAGAGGCAGGTTAGGTGGTCTGGTATTCCTATCTCTCTCAGAATTTTCCACAGTTTATTGTGATCCACATAGTCAAAGGCTTTGGCATAGTCAATAAAGCAGAAATAGATGTTTTTCTGGAACTCTCTTGCTTTTTCCATGACCCAGCGGATGTTGGCAATTTGATCTCTGGTTCCTCTGCCTTTCTAAAACCAGCTTGAACATCAGGGAGTTCACGGTTCACATATTGCTGAAGCCTGGCTTGGAGAATTTTGAGCATTACTTTACTAGCATGTGAGATGAGTGCAATTGTGCAGTAGTTTGAGCATTCTTTGGCATTGCCTTTCTTTGGGATTGGAATGAAAACTGACCTTTTCCAGTCCTGTGGCCACTGCTGAGTTTTCCAAATTTGCTGGCATATTGAGTGCAGCACTTTCACAGCATCATCTTTCAGGATTTGAAAGCTCCACTGGAATTCCATCACCTCCACTAGCTTTGTTCTAGCTTTTAGTGTGCGGTATAGCTCACTGTGATTTTGATTTACGTTTTCTTAATGGTTAGCAATGTTGAGTGTTTTTTCACATGCTTGTTGACCACTTCTATATCTTCTTTGGAGAAATATCTATTCAGTCCCTTGGCCAGTTTTTAACATTGGGATGTTAGTTTTTTGTTGCTGTTGCCACTAACTTTTCAACTGTCCTTCTCTTTATTTATTTATTTTTTATTTTTTAAATTTATTTATTTTTTATTTTACTTTACAATTCTGTATTGGTTTTGCCATACATTGACATGAATCCACCACGGGTGTGATGTCATTTCATTTTATAGATGAGGACACTTTAGTTCAGAGTGGCAAAGTGACCACAATGGTACTAGTCACAGGCATTGTTCTTGTGTCACCAAAGATAAAAATGAGCAATCGTTTGGGTCATCATTTGAAGACTGATTGAACATATACTAAGGGCAATAGAAGTGTGACACGGGCTGGGGATAGAGGTTTACAAGTTCCTGGAGGGAGACAGATAAATAAGCAGGCAATGTTAGCACCATGTGATGAGCGCCATGACTGGGGAAGAACATTCTACTCTGACCACTTGGGAAATTGGAAAGAGTTTAGCAGAGCTGGAGGACTAAGCATAGGAATGGCTGGCAATGAGGCTGGAAACGGAGATTGGTCACAGTTCCTAGTTGTAAACAACAGAATCCTCTCAAGCTTCTTTAAGCAGAAAGTAAATTTGCAAAAGAATATTATAACATCTCCAAGAGGACCAGAGAACCAGAAACAGTGCCCAAACTACCTCCACGGGGCTTTCAGCAAAGACTCCACTGTCACCGCCCTGCCAATGTAGTCACCGGAGCTCCCTGACTGCGGTGGTAGAGACACCCAGCGCCCACCAGTGCTGGCCCCCAAGCCGCTTGCCTCTGCTCTCATTCTGGGCTTCACGATTCCCCAGAGTGCCGGCTTCCTCACCCCACTCACTGGTGAATGAAACCTTGCATGGCTGTGTCTGATGGACAGAACCTGAGCTCCCCAGATGCAAGTCGGGAAAATGAGCGTTTCTGGCTTCTGTCTTCGTTAGGCAGGACTCTAAAGGAGGGGTAACTCCCCAGTCATAGACAGGGTTTAAAAAGCAGTGGGCAGGTTCACACAGACACTTGTACAAGAACGTTCACAGCAACTTTATTCGTAACAACCAATAACTGGAGAGAGTCCAGATGTCCTTCAGCAGGTGTTTAATGGTTAAACAAAGTCTGGTCGGTCTGGTCCCTGGAGTATTCCTCAGCAGTGAGAGGAACGGGCTATTAATACACACAGCAGCCGGGATGATTCTCCAGGGAATGACGCCAAGTGAAAGAAGCCAGTCCCCGAGGGCTGCACACTGGGTTACTCCATTGATATGACATTTTAAATCTGTTTTTATTTGGCTGCACCAGGTCTGAGTTGCAGGATTTGCACTCAGGATTTTCAATCTTGGGCCCCCTGCTTTGGGAGAGTGGCGTCTTAGCCACTAGACCTCCAGGGATGTCCTGATGTAACATTTTGAAAGAGAAAATCTTAGAAAGCAGATTGGTGATTGCCAGGTGTCAGGTATGTGAGAAGGGCTCAGTGGGAGTGAGATGGGGTTGGTTATAACGATGGATAGGCTGGTCTGTATCTTGACTGTGTAGGTATATACGTGGACTCACGGACACAGCTGAGTGACTTCACTCGCCCACTCACTCACTCACACACCCATGAGTGCGAGGGGAACTGTAACTCTGGGGAGATGGGTGTGTTGTGTCCATGCTAGAACCCCGGTTCTGTTACTGCGCTGTAGTTTCATAAATGTGTTGGCATTGGAGGGAACTGGGCAGAGGCTCATTCTCTGTGTACCATTTATTACAGCTACATGTAACTTACAATTATCACTGTAAAAACATTAAGAAAAAAATTAGCAGTGGGAAGCCAGAACACACTAGGCGTCTGGGGGTTTATTTTAAGAGCAGCGGGGAACTATTGAGGAATTGTAAGCAGCAGTGACATGTCTTCATTTAGCACCTATTTTCTATCCAGTGGTAGGATAATGTCCTGGTTTAAGTTACAACTGTGACAGTTTACTTTAAAATAAAATTTAAAAGATCTAAAAAAAATGACAACAAAAAAAAAAAAACACTTGATGTGATTTCCCAGAGTCTCCAAGAAGGCAATTTTAGGCTCAATATGTGAACTGTGATTCCTCATCCAGAAAAAAAAAAAAAAAATAAAAATTCATTCTCTCATTCCTTCCACAAGCATTTCTTAAGCACGTCCTATGGGTCAGGCACTGAGCCAGGCCCTTCAGATTCTGTGATGAGTAAGACAGCCCTGCCTTTGTCAGATTGCACTGTTAGACCCTGGAAGGAAAAAAAACAATGGCTCAAATAAGAAATGGACTTATGTGAAAATCATGTAACCTGAAAGCTGGGGACAAAGGTCCAGAGAGGGCGCAGTGGCCTCACAGCGTCACTCACGTCCCAAACTCCTACTGTCTTTCCGCTCCGCTGTCCTTGGCAGGCGTCTCCAAGAAGGATGAGGAGCTGAAACAGCAAGCACCTCAGTTCCCCCCGAATGCTCCCCCAACCCCAGGGCTGCACCCAGAAGCTTCTGTTCTCGTCTTGCTGACCCCTCCCATCCCGAAGGGAGCTGGGAATGAGGCACATCAGGAGAATGGATGCTGTTGCTGTTGTTCAGTCCCTCAGTTGTGTCCGACTCTGTGACCCCACGGACTGCAGCACTCCAGGCCTCCCTGCCCTTCACCATCTCCCGGAGCTTGCTCAGACTCATGTCCGAGTCGGTGATGCCATCCAACCATCTCATCCTCTGTCATCCCCTTCTCCTCTTTCCATCAATCTTTCCCAGCATAAGGGTCTTTTCTAATGAGTTGGCTCTTTGAATCAAGTGGCCCAAGTATTGGAGCTTCAGCTTCAGCCTCAGTCCTTCCAATGAATATTCAGGACTGATTTCTTTTAGGATTAACTGGTTTGATCTCCAAGGGTGTCCAAGGGACTCTCAAGAGTCTTCTCCAACATCAAAGTTCAAAAAGCCTCTATACTTCAGCACTCAGCCTTCTTTATGGTCCACCCCTCACATCCATACACGACTACTGGAAAAACCATAGCTTGGACTCTATGGACCATTGTTGGGAAAGTAATGTCTCTACTTTTTAATATACTGTCTTATGTTTGTTATAGTGTTTTTTTTTTTTCCAAACAGCAAGTGTCTTTTAATTTCATGGCTGCAGTCACCATCTGCAGTTATTTTGGAGCCCCCCAGAATAAAGTCTCTCACTGTTTCCCCATCTATTTGCTAAGAAGTTGTAGGGCTGGATCCCATGATCGTAGCATGTTGAACGCTGAGTTCTGAGCCAGTTTTTTCACTCTCCTCTTTCACCTTCATCAAGAGGCTCTTTAGTTCCTCTTCACTTTCTGCCATAAGGATGGTGTCATCTGCATATCTGAGGTTATTGATATTTCTCCCAGCAATCTTGATTCCAGGCTGTGATTCATCCAGCCCAGCATTTCTTATGATATACTCTGCATAAAAGTTAAGTAAGCAGGGTGACAATATAAAGCCTTGATGTACTCCTTTCCCAATTTGGAACCACTCCTTTATTTCATGTCTGGTTCTAACTGTGGCTTCTTGACCTGCATACAGGTTTCTCGGGAGGCAAATAAAGTGATCTGGCATTCCCATCTCTTTCAGAATTTTCCACAGTGTGATGTGATCAACCCAGTCAGTGGCTTTAGCGTAGTCAATGAAGCAGAAGTAGAAGTTCTTCTGGAACTCTCTTGCTTTTTTTACGATCCATTGGCAATTTGATCTCTGGTTCCTCTGCCTTTTCTAAATCCAGTTTGAACATCGGAAGTTCTCGATTCACATACTGTTGAAGCCTCACTTGGAGAATTTTCAACATTACTTTGCTAGCATGTGAGATAAGTACAATTGTGTGGTAGTTTGAATATTCTTTGGCATTGCCCTTCTTTGGGATCAGAAAGGAAACTGACCTTTTCCAGTCCTGTGGCCTCTGCTGAGTTTTCCAAATTTGCTGGCATATAGAGTGCAGCACTTTAACAGCATCATCTTTTAAGATTTGAAATAGCTCAGCTGGAATTCCATCACCTGTGCTAGCTTTGTCCATAGTGATGCTTCCTAAGGCCCACTTGACTTTGGACTCCAGGATGTCTGGCTCTAGGTGAGTGATCACACCATTGTGGTTATCTGGGTCATGAAGATCTTTTCTGTACAGTTTTTCTGTGTGTTCTTGCCACCTCTTCTTAATATCTTCTGTTTCTGTTAGGCCCATACTGTTTCTGTCCTTTATTGTACTCATCTTTACATGAAATGTTCCCTTGATATCTCTAATTTTCTTTTTTTTTGTGTGTGTGTGTAATAAAGTTTTATTAAAGTATAAAGGAGATAGAGAAAGCTTCTGACATAGGCATCAGAAGAGGGCAGAGAGTACCCGCTTGTTAGCATTAGCAATGAGTTTATATACTCTCCAATGAATCCAAAGAATGTCTGGAAGGTTGTACAGACCTCACCAGACCTACTCCCATAATCTACATTTTAAGATAACAGAATTAGCCAGAAGGTTTAATCCAGAGACTGTCCTCAGGCAGAATACATTATTGTTAAAGAATCCTTAGGAATGTAGAGAAGGAAATAAAGTTTGTCCTTTCTTCCTCCTTGAGAATTCCAGACCCTTCTCTCCTTGGGGACCCCTAGACTTCTTGTCAACCTGCCTAGGAAATGACTCTCTCATGCCTCCCTTTTCTTTTAGGAGAATTATGTTGCCTAGGGAAAAGGGGCGTCATTCTCGTTCCATAACTGCTTCCGAGCTGAGAAGGGGCATTGTCCCTAAATTGGTGAGGCAACATATTCTAATCCTCATATTGAGGATATCTGATCCAGGGGCCCCAAATAGTAGCTGGAGGAAGGTGCAGCAGTAGCAGGAGTTTGAGCAACCATTTGTAACTTAAACGCTTTCATGCAGCTAGAAACAAATCCAGTTACACAGTTACAGATGTAAGGCAACATAGTCAAAATTAAAAGTCACATTATGTCCATAGTTAAAGTGCAAAGTGTTGCACCAGTCCATTTTAGGGTTGGTAGATGTCATCAGATGAAGAAGAGGCATCACATGTGATTGTTGTCGAAGGTATTCACAGACTTGAAGAAAGTCCTTTCCTTGAAGTGGAGATGTCCACCACGGGAAGCCTTCCACAGATGAAGAGAATCTTTATAACCTCCTTAGCCTGTTCACTACGACAGAGAGAAGCCTCAGTCCATCCAGTAAAAGTATCTACCCAAACTTGTGAGCAAGAATATGCATTAGCTTTTGGAAGATGAGTAAAATAAATTTCCCAGTCCTCTCCAGGATACATCCAGATGGGAAAGAGATTTTGCTTCCAAAACCTGTTCAGCAGTCACCACAGCATAACCTGCTTTACGCTTTCCATCCCGAACAAAAGAACTGGCATCTCTAAATATTTCCATGTCAGGATTGTCTAATGGGGTATCCATTAGATCTTCCTGAGAGTTCAAAGGAGTGAGGCTGGAATTGTTAGCTCCCATCTTGTCCTGAAGGATCCTGGTTGAGCCCCCAAGATGAAAGGTTGTTGTTGCATCACGACGCCGGGATTCTTGGCCCCCGGAGGAGAAGAATTCAATCCGGAGCAAAGACGAGGCTTGATCGCTCAGAGCTTTTGTGTAATAAAGTTTCATTAAAGTATAAACGAGATAGAGAAAGCTTCTGACATAGGCATCAGAAGGGGGCAGAAAGAGTACCCTGATATATCTAATTTTCTTGAAGAGATCTCGAGTCTTTCCCATTCTAATTTTTTCCTCTATTTCTTTGCATTGTTCCCTCAGGAAGTCTTTCTATCTCTCCTTGCTGTTCTCTGGAACTCTGCGTTCAGATGCGTATATCTTTTCTTTCCTCCTTTGCCTTTTGCTTCTCTTTTGTCAGCTATGTGTATGGCCTCCTCAGACAACCATATTGAGTGACAACTAACTGGTGTCATCCGCCCATGTGTGTGATGGATATATGACACACGGCCTGCAGAGCTGCAAATCCAGCCTTGAGGCAATTAGGGAAGACTTCACAGAGAAGGAGGTCTTTTTTTTTTTTTTTTTTTTTTTTAGCCAAAAAAATATTTACACGTTTATTTGGCCGTGTGAGGACCTTTAGCTGCAGGACCTTCAATCTTCAGTACAACATCAGGACCCTTAGTTGAGGCTTGAGGGACTTTTAGTTGCGGATGTGAACTCTTAGTTGTGGCATATGGAGTCTAGTTCCCTGACCAGGGATTGAACCTGGACCCCTGCACTGGGAGCAGAAGTCTTAGCCACTGGATCACTAGGGATGTCCCAGAAAGAGACCTTTTGAAGACATGGTCGTCAAGGGACCTGCGCTGCAGGTACCAGGCGTGGGAAAAGCAGCTGTTGTGTGTAAGACAGAAAGGAAAAGCTAGTGATGTTGGAGCATAAGAGTGTTTTAGGAGGGTTGGGAGAAAAGGCTAGAAAAATGGGCTGAGACCAGAACAGGAAAAGCCTTGAATGTCACGATAAGAAGTCTGGACTTGGTCCTCTAAAGCAGTAGTTATCATCTGGGGGTCTTGTTAAAACACAGACGGCTAGGCCCCACCACCAGACTTCCTGACTGAGTCTGTCTGGGATGGGGCCTGACAATTTGAGTTTCTTCCTGCTGATGAGGGGACCCCATGTGGAGAGACACAGGTGTCAGGAATAGGACAGAAGTTTTCAAGCAGGGGAATCGTACGATCAGTTTTCTCTAGAAGGCTCTTCAGTGGAACTGACCCAGGGACCGAGTGACTTCCTGCAGTGTCAGCCCCTCAGATACAGCAGCTCCCCGGGTCAGGAAGATCCCCTGGAGAAGGCGATGGCAACCCCCTGCAGTAGTCTTGCCTGGGAAATCCCATGGACAGAGGAGCCTGGCAGGCTACAGCTCACGGGGTCACAAGAGTCAGACATGACTTAGTGCCCAAATCACCACCATCACCATATTTGAGTGACAGGAGAACAAAGACATTGTAAGTCAACTCTGAGAGTCCAGGGGAATTTTTGTGCATCAGTGGGGGTCCACAGACGACTTAAGACTAGGCCAGGATTCTGGGCTAGAGTCAACAGAAAGCGTCTCTGGTTAATATAAGCAGAAACAGAGCTTATCGGGTGGATCTTTGTGGCCAAAGAAGAGATGGGAGGCTAGAAATTCAGAGTCAGAATGTGGTCAGGAGCTTGGGAGGGGAAGAAACCATGGTTGTCCTGGCACTGCACTCACCGCTTCAGCACAGGCCCTCATCCCAGGACTCTTGACACGGCTGCCACCAGCCTTCACATCACTCTCCCAAGAGTGAGGATCCCAGGCAGGAACACTGCTCGTTCCCCCACCTCCTGGCTGCCAGGGAGGGGTCATATGGCTCCCTTTGGCTTCTGTAGACCCACTCAATGGAGGAAAAAAAAGTAAAAAGTGAAAGTCATTCAGTCATGTCCTACTCTTTGTGACCCCAAGGATTCTCCAAGCCAGAATAGTGAAGTGGATAGCCTTTCCCTTCTCCAGGGGATCTTCTCTACCCAGGGATCGAACCCAGGTCTCCCGTATTGTGGGATTCTTTACCAGCTGAGCCACCAGGGAAGCCCAAGAATACTGGAGTGGGTAGCCTATCCCTTCTCCAGCGGATCTTCCTGACTCAGGAATTGAACCGGGGACTCCTGTATTGCAGGCGGATTCTCTTCAATGCCAATGGAGAATCTCCCCCAAATAAGATCCATCTCCAGATGCTGGGGAGCCAAAACCCATGCAGTACACATACTTCCCCACAGACCAGAGGACATGGGCCCAGGTCTAGGATGTCTGCATGAAACAGGACAACCTCAGGGGCATCAGCTAGAAAGCCCTGCCCACATGTTTGCAGTTACTGCCAGCAGGGTCCATCCGGAGAGGTCCCACTGTGATCAAGAGCAGAGATAAAACACCCAGCCTCCACCGAGGCTATTTCCGTTTCATGGCCTCACTGCAGTGGGCAGATCAGGAGGGAACCGTGCACGGTAATTGAACAGAGAAACCGTGTCTTCCTGGGGGGAAGAGTTTTTTATTATTATTTTTTTCATTTAAACCAGTTTTTTCTGATGTTTATAGAAAGAAGCCAATAAAAGGTCTCTGGCTCAGATTTTGGAGTTGAAACTCAGAAAACATCGTGTTTATCATGGAAGCACTTTTCTGTTCCAGTCCTCCCGGGCTGATCACACAACTGGTTTTGCTGAGAGCAGGAGCTCTGGGCAGTGTTTGTCTGGGTCCCTGGAGGCGCTGGCTTCAGATGCTCCCCCGCAGCGCTCCACATGTGGCTGCAATTAGCTGTGCGGCAGAGCTACTGCAGGAGGAGAAACTGTAGGTCCTGTGTTTTGCAGCAGGAAGCTGTGACCCTTTCTCATTTTGGTTGCAAAGCCTCCACTTTGAAGGTGTTTCATTTGGGGAACTGCACAGGAAGTCCTTGATTGTATGTTACTCTCTTGGCAAAGATTTCTGCTCCCGGAAATAGGAGTGTTTTTGTCCTTCCCTCTCTAGTTACATGAAGGTGTTGTGGGGCGGGCGGTGGGGAACCTGTGTTTTGGCTACTGCTTGAGCTGCCCCCCATCCCCCGTCCCCCTCTCTGACCTCATCTCCACTAGTCTTCCCCTCCTACCCCGCTCTGGCCACACTGGCCTCCTGGCTGGGGTTGGAACGCATGAGGCACTCTTCTGCGTCGGAGTCTTTGTACTTGCATGGTCTTTCCCCGGCACATCCTCCCCTTGTTGTTGTTGATCAGTCCCTCAGTCATGTCCGACTCTCTGCGACCCCATGGACTGCAGCACGCCGGGCCTCCCTGTCCATCACCGCCTCCGAGAGCTTGCTCAAAGTCACGTCCATCGAGTCGGTGATGCCATCCGAGCATCTCATCCTCTGTTACCCCCTTCTCCTCCTGTCCTCAATCTTTCCCAGCATCAGGGTCTTTGCCAATGAAGTAGCTCTTCACATCAGGTGGCCAAAGGATTGGAGCTTCAGCTTCAGCCGCTTCAGCATCAGTAGGGATACAGGATTTGCTCCTCGACTTCCTTCCAGTTTCTGATGGTGTATTTCTTACTGTGGAAGCCTTCCTGCTTCTGGTAGGTCCAGCCCTCACCTTCCTTGGTACTTTCCTCACTCACCCTGCCCTGTTTCTCCCCAGTGTACCTGACACACTGCTCTTATTTCTTTGTTTGTTTACTGTCTATCTTCCACGAGAATCTGTCTTCATGAGGCAGAGAGTACGTCTTCTTCCTTGCTGATCGCTAGTGGTCAGTGTGTAGTAGACACACAATAAACTGTGTTGGATGAGTGGGTGCAGGAAATAGTAAAAGCTATCATTTCACAAGTAGCAGAATTATAAACATCATCTCTAAGGGGAGTGAACTTATGCTGATGCAGTTAGTGCAGTGAGGGACCCGTACCAGGATCAGAAGCCACTGGGTAAAGGGGAAATAGAGCTTTTAAATATTTACCCTTGACTCCTCCTCTGCAGTTCCAGCTCACGTACCCAGCGGCCTTTCCGACAGTCCCTTTTGGATGTCTTAGCTCACACTACATACATCCCAGGTGGAAGTCTTGATTCCTCCTGCTGCTGGTATAAATCTGGTCCTTCCAGAACTTCCCAGTTCAATTAATGACCACCCTTTACCTAGCTCAGGGAAAAACCCAAGGCATCACTTTGGGTACCTGGCTTGCCTCTAGCCCCTACATGCAACCCACCAGAACATGACAGAAATGCCCAGTTGGCCGCAAAGTTGTGTCCCCTTCTGCAGATGGGGAGTGACTGCACACATCAGGACATTGCCTGGCATCCATCATTCGGGTGAGGCCACATGGCTCTCACTGTGGAATATAAGCAGAATGATTCAAGCTGTAGCCATGCCCCTGAGTCCTTCTCTCTGCCTCCGGTCTCCATCTGTCCGCTGGAGGAGGAGCATCCTGAAAGGATTCTGGGGCCCCAGGGGTTGGCAGAGTCTCAGGGTGAGGATCCTGGGTCCCTGAGTCACCGCCTGGAAGAGAAGCCATGTGCTCTCCTAGTACTGTTCACTGTTCAGACCGCACGTGAAAAACCACCACGTTTTTGGGCTCATTTGATTTAGTAGCTGGCATTACCTTAACTAGTGCATCTCTCTCCAAACCATATCTCAGATCTGCCCACCTGTCTTCATCAATCTCTTATTTTATTTGTAACCTCCAACTTCTCTCATCAGAAAGATTGCAGACCTGTCCTAACTTAGCCCCTCACTTCCATCCCTGCCTGCTACAGATTGTGCTCCCCTCCCCCAATACATATGTTGAGACTACTCCCCAACGTGAGGGCATTTAGAGCAGGGGCCTTCCGGAGGTGATTAGGTCCTGAGAGGGAGCCTTCATTAATGGGATTAGTGCTCATATGTGGGACCCTCGGGAGCTCCCCCGCCCTTTCTTCCATGTAAGGGTACAGCAAAAAGAGGCCCATCTTAGAAATAAGAAGCCAACGTTGTTCATTGTCGTTCAGTTGCTCAGTCATGTCTGACTCTTTGTGAACCCATGCACTGCAACACGCCAGGCTTCTCTATGCTTCACTATCTCCCAGAGTTTGCTCAGACTCATGTCCATTGAGTCGGTGATGCCATCCTACCATCTCATCCTCTGTCGCCCCCTTCTCCTCCTGCCCTCAATCTTTCCCAGCATCAGGGTCTTTTCCAAAGAGTCAGTTCTTCACATCAGGTGGCCAAAGGATTGGAGCTTCAGCTTCAGCATCAGTCCTTCCAGTGAATATTCAGGGTTGATTTCCTTGAGGATAGACTGGTTTGATCTCCTTGCTGTCCAAGGGACTCTCAAGAGTCTTCTCCATCACCACAATTCAAAAGCATTAATTCTTCAGCCTTCTTTATGGTCCAACTCTCACATCCATACATGACTACTGGAAAAACCATAGCTTTGACTATACGAACCTTTGTCGGCAAAGCCAGGCTTTGCAGACACCAAATATGCCAGTGCCTTGACAGTGGACTTCCCAGGCTCCAGCACTGTGAGATATCAATGTTCGTCATTTAAACCGCTCCGCCTGGAAGGACTAAGACCCCCGCTCCGTATAGTTTACTCTCCACACAGCCATCAGAGAGACTTTTAAGAACCCAAATGATGTCACCCCAGTCAAACAGCTTCCCTTTGCATATGAGATAAAGTATGAACTCCTTACCATAGCCTGTCCACTTCCCCAGCTTCATCTCAAACCTGTCTTCTCCCCCATTTTGGTCCAGCCAGCCAGGCCTTCACTCGGTTCTTCAAACAGGGCACACTTGCTCCTGCCCCAGAGCCTCTGCACTTGATATTCCTTCTGCTTGGAAGTGTTCCCCCCAGATCGTGGCATGACTGGCTTTCAGGTCTCAACTCAAATGTTACCTCCTCAGGGAAGTCCACCCTGATCACACCATCAGATTGATGCCATTCTGCTGCCACAGCAGGTCATTCTCTATTTCATTCCTTGTTTTATTTTCTTCATTGAACTCATCACTATTTTAAATGATGTCTTTTGAGTTAACTTACATGACTCAGCTCGAGTTTCCTGGCTAACTGTCCTCTCCCTACCTCCCCCCGAGCACCTCCCCATTAGAGTATAAGCTCCATGGGAGCCAGACCTTGTCTGTGTTATTGGCAGTCGAATCTTCAGTATCTCAAACAGTAAACGGCAAACGGAAGGTGCTCTAGACAGAAGCAAGGGAAGAAAGGAGGGAAGGCGGGGAGATGGAGGGGAGACAGGAAGATTTGCTCTGATTGGATCAAGGCTCCTCACAGTGCAACCCCAGATCCACACAAAGCTGCTGGCGAGGAGGTGGGCTGGGAAGGTACAGGCCTGGGCAGCCTTTCCGAAGCAGGCTCAAAGGTGCAGAAATGACACTGTCTACCAACCAGGTCATCACCTTCCTGTTCCCGGGACGCTCTCTACCCTTTTGGAAGGAAAAAAAAAAGCCCCCTTTTATTCCTCTCTGCACAGAAACCTCATTTATTTTGGACCCAAACCCACTTTCCCTGCTTCCAATAAGTACTTGAAAGGTTATAGTGCTTCCTCGTCCGTGTAATTTAGAAGGATATGAAATTGTAACTACAGTATAAAGAAGATACACTTTGTCCAAGATGACTAGTTATTTATACGAATCAAAGTCTTCAGAAATAGTTTTGTACATTGTGGTACCCTAAACACTAACACACAGTCAGCTTCTTGGGTGTTCCAGGGCTGCATGAGGTGGGGGCACATTGGGCTTTGAAACAGGACCCACTGTTATTAATTATGTGACTGTCCCAATGTATACAGATACTTTAAAAAAAACCGAATACGAATTCATCAGCCCAAGCAAGTCTGACCTGGATTTTTAAAGCTGTCCTAAGTAATCAACTGTAGGGGCTTCCCTGGAGGCTCAGTTCAGTAAATAACTTGTCTGCCAACCCAGGTTCCATCCCTGGGTTGGGAAGATCCCCTGGTGAAGAAAATGGCAACCCACTCTAGTATTCTTGCCTGGGAAATCTCATGGACAGAGGAGCCCAGTTGGCTACAGTCCATGGGGTCGCAAAAAGTACGACATGACTTAAACTAAACATGAACAACAAGAAAGTGATCAACTTGAAGGGTTGATCAGATGAATGATGAAGTGGATAAATACAGCCATTAAAGAAATTCAGTATTTTTAAAAGTACTTTATAACTTTCAAAATCCTTTTTTTTTTTTTTTCAGTTAGGGCTTTTTCTTTTTTGCTACTTTTCAGTTCAGTTCAGTCGCTCAGTCGTGTCCGACTCTTTGCGACCCCATGAATTGCAGCACGCCAGGCCTCCCTGTCCATCACCAACTCCCGGAGTTCACTCAGACTCACGTCCATCGAGTTGGTAATGCCATCCAGCCATCTCATCCTCTGTCATCCCCTTCTCCTCCTGCCCCCAATCCCTCCCAGCATCAGAGTCTTTTCCAATGAGTCAACTCTTTGCATGAGGTGGCCAAAGTCCTGGAGTTTCAGCTTTAGCATCATTCCTTCCAAAGAAATCCCAGGGCTGATCGCCTTCAGAATGGACTGGTTGGATCTCCTTGCAGTCCAAGGGACTCTCAAGAGTCTTCTCCAACACCACAGTTCAAAAGCATCAATTCTTCGGCACTCAGCCTTCTTCACAGTCCAACTCTCACATCCATACATGACCACAGGAAAAACCATAGCCTTGACTAAACGGACCTTAGTCAGCAAAGTAATGTCTCTGCTTTTGAATATGCTATCTAGGTTGCTCATAACTTTTCTTCCAAGGAGTAAGTGTCTTTTAATTTCATGGCTGCAGTCACCATCTGCAGTGATTTTGGAGCCCCCCAAAACAAAGTCTGACACTGTTTCCCCATCTATTTCCCATGAAGTGATGGGACCAGATGCCATGATCTTCATTTTCTGAATGTTGAGCTTTAAGCCAACTTTTTCACTCTCCTCTTTCACTTTCATCAAGAGGTTTTTTAGCTCCTCTTCACTTTCTGCCATAAGGGTGGT